>NW_018403348.1:13705-21416 GCF_002113885.1 Mizuhopecten yessoensis | reverse complement strand
TCCTGCCACACAATACTGAGTTCACAGTGTCGATGCTATGGTGTACATTCCTGCCACACAATACTGAGTTCACAGTGTCGATGCTATGGTGTACATTCCTGCCACACAATACTGAGTTCACAGTGTCGATGCTATGGTGTACATTCCTGCCACACAATACTGAGTTCACAGTGTCGATGCTATGGTGTACATTCCTGCCACACAATACTGAGTTCACAGTGTCGATGCTATGGTGTACATTCCTGCCACACAATACTGAAGTATAGGACGAGCAGTCAGGGACATGTTCTATAATGTACCCTCTTGTAAGTGTCCCACTAGCTGTCCTGGACGTGTTCAATCAGTTCTTCTACTCCAGCGAGAGAGGAGAAGTCCTCCGCAGCCATGGTCTGTACCGTAAAGGGTAGTTTTGTCCAGTTCTCGCGAATGTACTCGATGCCTGTGTCATCATCCCTCGCAATAAACTGTTTTATCTTCAACACTGCAAAAAACACATTGTTATCATTACAAGCCCCCACTCCCCAGTCACATCCACAGTTTTTACAGTCTATTTTGTATTTTTTAGTCATGCCTCCATACTTACAGACTTTTTTGTTACGCCGGCATTTGACTTTGTTGTAAAATTCTCTACCTACGACTATGTATTGGGATTTTATGAAGCATCTAATATCACAGCTAGACACAGCGACAACCTGACACTCCCAGCATCGCAGCGTGAAGTTGCTCTGCGTTTTAGCCGCCAACTGCGTCTGTCGGTTGCGCTCCTCTTCAGCCTCTGCGATGGTGAGTGAGCGCATGCGCTGAGCGACCGTCCGCATGATCTCGTCGATAGGCTTGCTTAGAATGTTCTCCAAGGCCTGATTCATTAATGTCAATCTCATCACGTTCACCTCCTCCTGTCTGTGCTTCTGTTGATCAGCAAAGTCTATGACAGTGCCCTGCATTGCTCTACTACGTCCTGTAACACATACGATCATATCAGTTCTCCTTACAGCGTTGTCTGTCCAACAACTCCTTAGCAATTTATATAAAACACACATGTGCTACAATTTATTTGACACCGATAAGCGATATTTTTTCCAATGCTTTCCATGATCAACAATAATAATAGAATTTATCTACAAAAGCTCTGTGACCGCTTAGAGATGCTGTGACTGACGAATTGAAAAGAAAGGAGGAAAGGAAGTGGTATATAAGCTTTGAATGGCAGGGAATAATGTCTTTATCAAACTGAGTACACCCGTATTATACGATTTTCTGCTACTATTGGATTTATTTTGAAGATTAATGGAGTTTTCTATTTGTGTTAAAGAGATATCCTTACTCCGAATTTCTTCTTTCCATTTGGAACTTTATTTCAGAACATATCATGAGCAATTAAAGAGAAAAATACAGCAACGTCTGCTAGCAAAACTTTATAACACTTAAAATGCTTTTGGAAACACACATTTGTGATGTGTAGAGTGGAGCAATGACAGAAAGCCAGTAAGCTTTATAAAACAAACCTGCGGTCTGTATGGTTGATATCTCGTTGCTGGACTTGTTGTAGCGAATGACAAAGTTACATGAAGGTATATCCAACCCCTCCTCGGCCACAGGTGTCGCCACTAGTCCGTTTAACTCTTTCTCTCGGAGTCGCTGGACCACACGTGTACGATTGGCAAGAGATTGTCCTGATAGGAAACACAACAAAGTTTTGTTTAGAGCGCCAGACAATATACTCACTAGACATACAAAGTAAGGGCCATATATTTATATATATTGATATAGTCGATGCAGCAAGCCCACCAAAGCCAACATTTCTTGAATTCATCACCTACTGTATAACATGAAATGTTGGTTACGTATAATCATTCGTGGTTTTCTTGGTTCCTATTGAACCACGAAAATAGATACAACGAGTTTGAATGATATATGTGTCTACTGTTTATTAATATGGGATATCCACGAAAGTTTGGACCACGAAACGATCTAAATGGCTTTAAACCACGAAAGAAAATACCCATGAACATTTCGTGTTATACAGTATTTAGGACACATCAGTGAAACTGAAGTTAAAAAGATTGAAATCACATGCTTAAACTTTTTCGAAACATCTTAAGCAATAGAGCAAAAACGGAAATGTTCCTAACAGCCTTTATGACGATACAGACGAGAAACTGTGCCTGCATCAATTCCAACTTCGAGAATTTAATGAACCATCAAGAAGCATCATAATTACGAAAAAGGGAAACTTTTATCTTAGTATTTAAAAGGTCGATGCAGAAAGTCAAAAAGTCAACATTTTTAATGCGAATATTTTACCAAACATTCTACTTTGAATCAATAAAATTGAAATAGCGCCAAATCCCTGTCTTTAAGATTTACCTGATTTTAAATGGAATGTAAAAGCAAAGGTATTTACGTAAATTGCAAAATTCACCAATATCTATATTCTTGCACACACTAAACGATAGGGATGTAGCTAGAATTCGCAGTTTTGCTAATCTAATTTCTCGTGAATTACATGTAAGATCTGATTGATTCGCAATTCCATATGAGGACACGTACTTTGGTCCTCTTCTGCCGTGGACCGTGAGCTTATCAGATGCCAACATTTAGCAAAGTCAGATTTCTCGTTTAGGTACTCAGATACGTCCTTGGCAGAATCTCTTGTTTCTACGAAAACTATGAACGTTGAATCTTTCCCTTTCTCTCTGAAGATTTCATCCACCATTTCCTGGAGACGAACAATGTTTGGGTTCTCATTTTCCTGGCTCATTGAGAGGCATTCCAATTCCTTAACGACTTCTGTAAATAAAATGAAAATGTCATATTTCATCAAAGCGCTGCTGAATTATTAAAACCAAATTAAATAGTTATTTATTAAGCTTTCAAGTTCAATTTCAGCGGCCAATAGAATAAATGTTGTTTACCTACCTTCGTATAGAGTGACAAGAGTGACTACTGTATTGTCCCTTCCTGTATCGTAACTTCCTGTATTGTCCTCGCCTGTATTGTCCTCGCCTGTATTGTCTCTTCCTGTATTGTCCCTTTTTGTATTGTCCTCGCCTGTATTGTCTCTTCCTGTATTGTCCTCGCCTGTATTGTCCCTTCTTGTATTGTCCTCGCCTCTATTGTCACTTTCTGTATTGTCCTCGCCTGTATTATCCCTTCTTGTATTGTCCTCGCCTGTATTGTCCCTTCTTGTATTGGCCTCGCCTCTATTGTCTCTTACTGTATTGTCCTCGCCTGTATGGTCCCTTCTTGTATTGTCGTCGCCTGTATTGTCCCTTGTTGTATTGTCCTCGCCTGTATGGTCCCTTCTTGTATTGTCGTCGCCTGTATTGTCCCTTGCTGTATTGTCCTCGCCTGTATTGACCCTTCTTGTATTGTCCTCGCCTCTATTGTCCCTTTCTGTATTGTCCCCGCCTGGATTATCCCTTCTTGTATTGTACTCGCCTGTATTGTCTCTTCCTGTATTGTCCTCGCCTGTATTGTCCCTTCCTGTATTGTCCACGCCTGTATTGTAAGTTCCTGTATTGTTCTCGGCTGTATTGTAACTTCCTGTATTGTCTACGCCTGTATCGTAACTTCCTGTCTTGTCCACGCCTGTATTGTCTCTTTCTGTATTGTCCACGCCTGTATCGTAGCTTCCTGTATTGTCCACGCCTGTATCGTAACTTCCTGTATTGTCTACGCCTGTATTGTAGCTTTCTGTCTTGTCCACGCCTGTATCGTAACTTCCTGTATTGTCCACGCCTGTATTGTCCACGCCTGTATCGTAACTTCCTGTATTGTCCACGCCTGTATCGTAACTTCCGGAATTGTCCACGCCTGTATCGTAACTTCCTGTATTGTCCACGCCTGTATTGTAACTTCCTGACCTGATCACACCTGTATTGTCACTTCCTGATATGTCCGTGTCTGCATTTTCAATTCCTGATATGTCCGTGTCTGCATTTTCAATTCCTGATATGTCCGTGTCTGCATTGTCACTTCCTGTATTGTCCTCGTCTGTTTTGTTTTGAGATGAGTAAGATATGAATACATTGTTCTTTTTATCTCCTCTTAGTATTTGATTCGTCAGTGACGAGCGCTTCAAATGATCCACCACATTCTTCATACACAGCACGTTGTTGACACAGAGGGCAATATGGTACATCTACAAAACGTACCACGGCCTCACATTATAGCTACATATCTTGTTATTATATAATAATCCTAAATTAGTTCTGGGAGGGATCCGTTTGATCAATATTGTTTATATTTTCATATTTATTTCTTCCCACGTGAATATATATATATTTATATTGATACTTGCAAGCAGGGGGAGTTCGGGCCAAGCTAGGTCTTAACAATTTTTAGAATTTAATGGTATTATTATTACTTCCTTCGGCTTTAATTTCATTCATTATCGCCTATTCTTCCAAATACTTGTCCATCCTTTTATTAACGACATGTGGACCAATTCCTGATGTTTATGATAATTAGTAGTGCACGGATAATGTTAAAGTTCACCCTTCGCCTCTAAGATCATTACTACATTAGACCGTGTAGTACAAATGATGTACATATATGTGGAAACTCGACACATTCATGAGTTGCTTATGGTTTCATAAGGAATACTATATTAGTTATATTCCATACCGATTTCATATTGAAATTCCATCTCATCATCTCCTATGTTACGACAGATGGCATATGGAAAGAAGCATTGCAATGGCGTCAGATAAACAATAAACTATGTCGTCACAATTAGCTTTCAACGGAAGAGGTCAATTTCAAATAAGAACAAGCAAATTCGTGGAATTTATATCCCCGCTTGCAGGACATATTGTAGGTTAACACTATTGAGGTTATGTTTAAACATGTGAGTATCGTGCTGCTGAGACATACTGTAAAGCTTGAAACTTGAAGAAAAAAGCCCTATACCTCATTGATTATCCGTAAATATGCACAAATCACATCAGTTGGCAAACTTAGCATGAGTCGGATGTGCATACGGAATTTGGTTCAACCATCTGAACGATATCTACAGCAATTATCACACGAAAACCGAAGAGTGCCCGAGATGGGTGGAAAGACAGAGGAACACAAACATTGTTATCAAGTTTGAAGGAATTTGGCTAATAGTTGTTAGAGTTATTACCGGTAAGCAGAAACTGCAGATAATGACGTTTTTCGTTAATCAGAAAATCAGTTTACATTTGTTGTAGTTATTGCACTGAAACGAAATGTAGCAGATAATGACGTTTTTCGTTCTTCAAGGGGACGTAACTCCGCCGTTGGTTGGTTGGTTGGTTGACGGGTTTTTCGCCTACATGATTCTACCCATGTGGGTTTCACCTCACTGACTGGTGTCGGTGTTCTGTCGGAGTGAGAGTGAGGGAAGTTTACTTCTATCCTTATCTTTTGATGAAAATTTGGGAGACGACTTCTTGGTCCGAAATGGTTGGTAGGTGTGTCGCGCCGGTTGCTACAACTTTGTCTGTTGTTCCTTGCTAGTGTTTTGGTATCGTTAGAGGGAGGTTAAAATGGCCAAGATTGCTTATATTAATGTTTATAAAAAAAAATGTATATCTTAAAAGTGCATTTATTTCATGTATCATGTTCTTATAGGGAAGTATATATATTATATTTGTTATGTACCCCGGGTCTCTAACAACGTCTCTGCTTCCGTTAGGTACAGTACTTTGTTTCTTTTATCCGAGGGGTCCCTATGGTGTATGCGGGCTTTTACCTTTTATTCTATGTTGTATGTTTATGTATTTTAGAAGAAAAATAATAATATTTAGATAAATATTTGAGCAATCAAAAAGTACAAATTGGCAGATAGGAAGCGGGTAGCGAAGAGGGCCTTAAGGGAGGGATGTATAAGTTACTGAGCTAAATATATATATATATATTACAAATTCTATTAGTATACTAAAAGATGGGAAGGTCAGTGGTCGTATCATATCAGGATGTCTTACATAGTGTGGGTATAGGAGGAGGGCGTGTCTACCATATCCAGGCTGTCCTTTAATTATACCCTACTCTATTTGTGTTTTGTTTTGTTTCTATATTTTGGAAGTCCGTCGAATCGTCATAAAAAAATGGTTATCTTACCTAACCCTATCCTCTATGTCGGCATTAACGCTCCTACCCTTTCGAGATCTTTAGTAGGAAGGGGGCCATAGGTTTCTATTGAAATTAGATTCTACCAGTAGTTAAAATTTCCTTAAATATGCTTTTTACTAGATGTATTGTGAGGCCAAAGAGTCAAACGTAGGGGTTGTTTTGGATTTGTCAGGTTCGAATGAACTTCGGATTGTAATTTTAGCTATTGAGAAAGTCGGGAGTGTTTTCAGGGAGATATCGGGTTCGAATTATTGTCGCGTACTTTTCGATCCTACCAGAGCCGAATTCTGTGTCAAACATATTTTTGCTATATATAATTTACTAGGCCGTGATAGATGACATGTGCGCTTTTGTTAAATATTGATTGTTATTTGCTAATTCCATCTATCTTTCTTGTTCTGATAGCAGCTATACCTACCTAATACGTATTGATTTGACTATATTTGTTTTAAGACTTTTTCACTTTATAGTGTACGTGATATGGGAGAGGGGCACAGAGGAGGGGCCTCCAGACCTCCAGAGTCTCCGTATATACATTGTACAGATGCATGGGCAGACGAGTAGCAGTCCACCCTGATATAGCCTCCCTAGGTATCCTTGGGACTTGAAAGGTTTATGATCATGAACGGTTTTTAATTTGTGTTTTGTTTTTAATGTAATAGTTATGCAGTACATGGCATTTGATTGTTTATTTTATGATTTGTTTAATTACTATTCAAATGTGGGGACTATCCCTTATTGGTAAAAGATAATTCTACCACAATAGGTGGGTGTTATTCACGCTTCATGCGGTGGCAGAAATGATGACACACAAAAAGTAGTTCGTCATTGTTTTTGTAACAATAAATTTCTTATGTTGGTTTCTTTAAATTAATTGCTTTGAAGACAATACATTTGTTACGTACTTGTTATGATTTGTAATAAATCATGATATTTCCACATATTCCTGAAATTGTCATTTTTGCATATTAATAAGCAGCATTTTACAACAGGTCATATCCTTACGCCCCATCTGATATCGTAAACAAAACACATATGCATACAGAACATGTCAATTAGCTCGGAATATTTTTTATTGTGGTAGAAACAGGTCACACAAACTCGTGGTTGTTGTATATGGTATTGCTTTCACTCCCGTTAGTTATTTTTCAAAAGTTACAAAAAACACGAGCTAAAGCTTGTGTTTTATGTAACTTTTGAAAAATAACTAACTCGAGAGAAAGAAATACCATAAACAACAACCACTCGTTGTGTAACCTCTATTTGTTTATTTAATATTAAATGAGTGGGTATGGGTATACAAGAAGACAGACTAAAACCGAACAAACAGGGGGGGGGGGATGCAAACGCTAATTATGTGTAGTTTACCAATTCCATCTAACTTTCTGTTTTTCCAGATAGTGGCTATGTATACTTTATATGTGTTGTTTTCCCGATAGTGGCTATGTATACTTTATATGTGTTGTTCTGGTTTTCCCGATAGTAGCTATGTATACTTTATATGTGTTGTTCTGGTTTTCCCGATAGTAGCTATGTATACTTTATATGTGTTGTTCTGGTTTTCCCGATAGTAGCTATGTATACTTTATATGTGTTGTTCTGGTTTTCC
>NW_018403348.1:3518-5819 GCF_002113885.1 Mizuhopecten yessoensis | reverse complement strand
GTTTTCCCGATAGTGGCTATGTATACTTTATATGTGTTGTTTTCCCGATAGTGGCTATGTATACTTTATATGTGTTGTTTTGGTTCTAGGAATTGTTAATGTATTTACATTGTGACAAATAATCAAATCTTGTTGCATCAACTTAGATTTAATTATTCCTAAAATTCCTTAACTATCGTACTATAAGTCCAGAAGCACAACTGGCCTTCTCCTCATACTCGCGTCAACTTAACTTAAGTCACGCCGATGGGACAAGAGGACTTATTTGTATGTATGTCTTAAACAGTTCACGCAATCAGAATTATATTTGGAACAAAGGAAAGGGAGAATTCATTTATTTCCTTAGAAAAGACTTTGGATCGCTGTTGGATAGGAGAACAGTTCTACTGAACGGAACTCCCCGCCTGAGGTGGGAAAAAGCCGTTGCAGCATTCCCTCGTCTATCTAAAGAGTAAAACCCTATATTAACATATTTGTGTTTTTACTAAGAACTATACTTTGAAGTTTAATTATTTTGCTTTTAATAGTTATTGAAATTTTTATTCANCTTAGAAAAGACTTTGGATCGCTGTTGGATAGGAGAACAGTTCTACTGAACGGAACTCCCCGCCTGAGGTGGGAAAAAGCCGTTGCAGCATTCCCTCGTCTATCTAAAGAGTAAAACCCTATATTAACATATTTGTGTTTTTACTAAGAACTATACTTTGAAGTTTAATTATTTTGCTTTTAATAGTTATTGAAATTTTTATTCAAATATTGGAACTATCCCATGTTTTGTGTCAAATAGTTAAATATCGTTGTATCAACTTAGATTTAATTATTCCTAAAATTCCTTACCTATCGTACTATAAGTCCAGAAGCACAACTGGCCTTCTCCTCATACTCGCGTCAACTTAACTTAAGTCACGCCGATGGGACAAGAGGACTTATTTGTATATATATCTTAAACAGATCATTGAAGCAGAATTATATTTGAGGAAAAGGAAAGGGAGAATTCATTTATTTCCTTAGGAAAGACTTGGGATCGCTGTGGGATAGGAAAACAGTTCTATTGAACGGAACTCCCCGCCTGAGGTCGGAACTCCCCGCCTGATGTGGGAACTCCCCGCCTGAGGTGGGAACAAAGACGTTGCAGCGGTCCGTTATCCATCGTAGGATCTTTAACCTATATATGCGGGTTTAATTTTTATTATGTTTATTTGAGATTTAAATGTTTTCTGATAACTCCGCCAAATGGATTCCGATTTAAGAAGTCATCGAAAATCGGTTATCGTTTGTTGTAGTTATTGCAGGGAAACGAAGTGCGCAGATAATGACGATTTTCGTTATTCAAGGGGCCATAACTCCGCCAAATGGGATCCGCTGAAAATGGTCATCTAACTTGGCCGAGCCCTTAAGGCATTTAACCCTGTGACCAAGTTTGAATATTGCACGGAAACGAAGCGTGACAGAGAGACAGACAGACGGACAGACAAATTAATATCCCCCGTTTCGATGAAAGCGGGGGATAACAAAATCAGTAATTACAAATGTATTTTCGATGAATGGCAATAAGATGATCCCCTACGTTCAAGCTATGCTGGTCAATCTCTTAACCTCGGGCTCCGATTTTTTAATGACCTACCCTCAGTAAGAGGAAGCCTCGAGTAAGATGATCAAAAAGATCACCCCTTGGCTTCAGATTTCGTTTTCGTACCCTTATTGACACTCTCACTGGGATTCGTTTTGAAACAAAAAGCAAAACCGAAAAGTATGCGAGGTATAACTCCTGAACACTACTGTTGATATGAACCGGTAACCCCGAGGAATAGCTCCTAAACACTACTGTTGATATGAACCGGTACCCCCGAGGTATAACTCCTGAACACCACTGTTGATATGAACCGGTACCCCCGAGGTATAGCTCCTGAACACTACTGTTGATATGAACCGGTACCCCCGAGGTATAGCTCCTGTACACTACTGTTGATATCAACCGGTAACCCCGAGGTATAACTCCTGAACACTACTGCTGATATGAACCGGTACCCCCGAGGTATAACTCCTGAGCACCACTGTTGATATGAACCGGTACCCCCGAGGTATAACTCCTGAGCACCACTGTTGATATGAACCGGTACCCCCGAGGTATAACTCCTGAACACTACTGTTGATATGAACCGGTACACCCGAGGTATAACTCAAGACCACTACTGTTGATATGAACCGGTGTCCCCGAGGTATAACGCCTGAACACTACTGTTGGTATGAGGTGGTACCTCCGAGGTATTACTCCTATACACTACTGTTGATATGAACCGT
>NW_018403348.1:0-100 GCF_002113885.1 Mizuhopecten yessoensis | reverse complement strand
GGTACCCCCGAGGTATAACTCCTGAACACTCCTGTTAATATGAACTGGTACCCCAGAGGTTTAACTCCTGAACACTACTGTTGATATGAACCGGTACCCC
>NW_018403347.1:319384-327618 GCF_002113885.1 Mizuhopecten yessoensis | reverse complement strand
TTCTAGTAATTATGTACAATGTATGATAAAGCCACTGTAACGTATGTCTAGTAACTATATACAATGTATAATAAAGTCACTGTAACGTATTTCTAGTAACTATGTACAATGTATAATAAAGCCACTGTAACGTATTTCTAGTAATTATGTACAATGTATAATACAGCTACTTTAACGTATTTCTAGTAACTATGTACAATGTATAATAAACCCACTGTAACGTATTTCCAGTAATTATGTACAATGTAGAATAAAGTCACTGTAACGTATTTCTATTAACTATGTACAATGTATGATAAAGTCACTGTAACGTTTTTCTAGTAACTATGCACAATGTATAATAAAGCAACTGTAACGTATTTCCAGTAATTATGTACAATGTAGAATAAAGTCACTGTAAAGTATTTCTAGTAATTATGTCCAATGTATAATAAAGGCACTGTAACGTATTTCTCGTAATTATGTACAATGTATATTACAGCTACTTTAACGTATTTCTAGTAATTATGTAAAATGTATAATAAAGCAACTGTAACGCATTTCTAGTAACTATGCACAATGTATAATAAAGTCACTGTAAAGTATTTCTAGTAACTATGTACTATGTATGATAAAGTCACTGTTACTTATTTCTAGTAACTATTTACAATGTATAATAAACCCACTGTAACGTATTTCCAGTAATTATGTACAATGTATATTACAGCTACTTTAACGTATTTCTAGTTACTATGTACAGTGTATGATAAAGCTACTGTAACGGATTTCTAGTAACTATGTACTATGTATGATAAAGTCACTGTTACTTATTTCTAGTAACTATGTACAATGAATAATAAAGCAACTGTAACGCATTTCTAGTAACTATGCACAATGTATAATAAAGTCACTGTAAAGTATTTCTAGTAACTATGTACTATGTATGATAAAGTCACTGTAACGTATTTCCAGTAATTATGTACAATGTATATTACAGCTACTTTAACGTATTTCTAGTTACTATGTACAGTGTATGATAAAGCTACTGTAACGTATTTCCAGTAATTATGTACAATGTCTAATAAAGCCACTGTTACTTATTTCTAGTAACTATGCACAATGTATAATAAAGCAACTGTAACGTATTTCTAATAACTATGTACAATGAATAATAAAGCAACTGTAACGTATTTCCAGTAATTATGTACAATGTAGAATAAAGTCACTGTAACGTATTTCTATTAACTATGTACAATGAATAATAAAGCAACTGTAACGCATTTCTAGTAACTATGCACAATGTATAATAAAGCCGCTGTAACGTATTTCTCGTAATTATGTACAATGTCTAATAAAGCTACTGTAACGGATTTCTAGTAACTATGCACAATGTATAATAAACCCACTGTAACGTATTTCTGGTAATTATGTACAATGTAGAATAAAGTCACTGTAAAGTATTTCTAGTAACTATGCACAATGTATAATAAAGTCACTGTAACATATTTCTAGTAACTATTTACAATGTATAATAAACCCACTGTAACGTATTTCCAGTAATTATGTACAATGTCTAATAAAGCTACTGTAACGGATTTCTAGTAACTATGTACTATGTATGATAAAGTCACTGTTACTTATTTCTAGTAACTATGTACAATGTATAATAAAGCCACTGTTACGTATTTTCAGTTGTGCCACAGAAGCGGTTTGAGGTAACGACTGGCGGACCAGCTGGTATAGCTGACCTACAGGTTGCCACTGTTATAGCTGTACCCATCCTGATGTTACTAGCCGCCACAGCAACAGTGGTATTCTTCTGTCACAGAAGAGGTTCGTATTCAGAGAGGTTTCACACAACCGAGTTGGGTTGGTATACACAGGTTCTTCACAAGCAAGAGGGTGTGTATATAGAGGCTAATCATATTTTCATGTGAATAACAGTTATAGCATAAAGTGATTGGGATATTTTCGTGTATATCACAAGTGCGTAGCACAGGTAAGAACTATAAACAACTATTCAACCAACAATTGAAGTATAACTGTTATTCATCTGGAAACCAAACATATTCTTTTATATATTATTTTACACATTTATTAAACAAACAAACGCCTTAGTGAACAGAAAACACATATCCCGCAAAAGAAAATGTTGGGAAAAGGAAAGGAATGATTTATTGGGATGTAACACTAAAGCAAAATGTGACGTCACAATTAGCAAAGACCATTGTTTTATATTTTTCACACTAAACCCTGTTCTCTGATTGGTCGGTTCAATGTGAAAAGTAGCAAAGACCATTGTCATTGTTAGCTCACCGGGTCCGAAGGACTCAGGTGAGCTTATGCTATACCGTGGCGTCCGTCGTCCGTCCGTCAACAATTTCTTTCAACGACTTCTTCTTCTTAACCATTGATTGGAATTTACCTTATTTGACTGGAAGCATCCCTAGGTGTTGGGGATTCAAAATTGTACAAATGATGGGGCTGATCCCCCAGGGGGCTGAGGGGCGGGGCAAAGAGGGGGCAATTTGGCTATATCGCTTTAAGCGACTTCTTCTATGGAACTAAGAGATGGATATCAACCATATTTGACTGGAAGCATCCTTAGGTAGTGGAGATTCAAAATTGTACAAATGGTGAAGCTGACCTCCCGGGCTAAGGGGTGGGGCCAAAAAAAGTGTATTACTTGGAAATGGTTAAGATCCCCACCATATAACCATATATACAATTGCTGAGTGTAAAGAGAAGAATGCACATTTGCTTCCAGGATAGCCCTAGGGTCTAGCCCCACCCTTGGAGACATAGTCCCTGGGCCATAACTTTAAAACGGTTGAGAACCCCACCCCAAAACTATATATATAAATGCTGGGCATAAAGAGACGAGTGCAGTCATGATATTAGAATAGACCCTGGGGTGTGACCAAACCCCTAGGGACCTAGTTCCTTAGTCACAGCTTAGAAACAGTTGAGATCCCCGCCCTATAACCATATATACACTTGCTGAGTGTAAAGAGATGAATGCACATATGCTTCAAGGATGGCCTTGGGGACTGCCCCACCATTGGAGACTTAACCCCTGGGTCATAACTTTGAAATGGTTAAGATCCCCACCCCAAAACTGTATATACAATTGTTGGGCATAAAGAGGCAAATGCAGTCATTATATTAGAATTGATGCTGGGCATGCAAAATATAATACAGACATGCTTCAATGACTGGCCTTGGGGTCTGGCATAATTCCTTGGATTTCATTTGGAGAATATTTTGCCATGATTGCTTAGATATCCAGATGAGCGATACAGGCCCTCTGGGCCTCTTGTTTGATATTTTTCACACTAAGCCCTGTTCTCTGATTGGTCTGTTTAATGGCGTTTATAGTATCGCCCCCGGGTCAATGACTTATTGAACTACAATTTTATTTGAAAATATATAAATGAGGGCTAATATGATCAACAATGGCACCACAAGGTGACATATGTGTTATCAAATACCACAAAGTGACATAGCTGGTAACAAATACATGTACCACAAGGTGACATAGGTGTTAACAAATACCACAAGGTGACATAGCTGGTAACAAATACCGCAAGGTGACATAGGTGTTCACAAATACCACAAGGTGACAAAGGTGTTAACAAATACCGCAAGGTGACATAGGTGTTAGCAAATACCACAAGGTGACATAGGTGTTAACAAATACCACAAGGTGACATAGGTGTTAACAAATACCAGAAGGTGACATAGGTGTTAACAAATACCCTAAGGTGACAAAGGTGTTAACAAATACCACAAGGTGACAAAGGTGTTAACAAATACCGCAAGGTGACATAGGTGTTAACAAATACCAGAAGGTGACATAGGTGTTAACAAATACCACAAGGTGACAAAGGTGTTAACAAATACCGCAAGGTGACAAAGGTGTTAACAAATACAACAAGGTGACATAGGTGTTAGCAAATACCGCAAGGTGACGTAGGTGTTAACAAATACCACAAGGCGCCTTTGGTGTTAACAAATACCGCAAGATGACATAGGTTTAACAAATACCACAAGGTGACAAAGGTGTTAACAAATACAACAAGGTGACATAGGTGTTAGCAAATACCGCAAGGTGACGTAGGTGTTAACAAATACCACAAGGAGACAAAGGTGTTAACAAATACCACAAGGGGACATAGGTGTTAACAAATACCACACGGTGACATAGGTGTTAACAAATACCATAAGGTGACATAGGTGTTAACAAAAACCACAAGGTGACATAGGTGTTAACTAATACCACAAGGTGACATAGGTGATAACAAATACCGCAAGGTGACATAGGTGTAAACAAATACCACAAGGCGACATAGGTGTTAACAAATACCGCAAGGGGACATAGGTGTTAACAAATACCATAAGGTGACATAGGTGTTAACAAATGTTAACAAATACCGCAAGATGACATAGGTTAATCAAATACCACAAGGTGACATAGGGGTAAACAAATACCACAAGGTGACTTAGGTGTAATCAAATACCACAAGGTGACATAGGGGTAAACAAATACCACAAGGTGACATAGGAGTTAACAAATACCACAAGGAGACAAAGGTGTTAACAAATACCACAAGGCGACTTTGGTGTTAACAAATACCGCAAGATGACATAGGTTAAACAAATACCACAAGGTGACTTAGGTGTAATCAAATACCACAAGGTGACATAGGAGTTAACAAATACCGCAAGGTGACATAGGTGTTAACAAATACCGCAAGGTGACATAGGTGTAAACAAATACCACAAGGTGACTTAGGTGTAAACAAATACCACAAGGTGACATAGGTGTTAACAAATACCACAAGGTGACTTTGGTGTTAACAAATACCGCAAGATGACATAGGTTAAACAAATACCACAAGGTGACATAGGTGTTAACAAATACCAAAAGGTGACATAGGTGTTATAGTGACATTGATGTTAACAAATATCACAAGGTGACATAGGTGTTAAGTTGACATAGGAGTTATCAAATACCACAAGGTGACAAAGGTGTTAACAAATACCGCAAGGTGACATTAGTGTTAACAAATACCACAAGGTGACATCGGTGTTAACAAATACCAGAAGGTGATGACACACGTGTTAACAAATACCACAAGGTGACATAGGTGTTAACAAATACCACAAGATGACATAGGTGTTAAGTTGACATTGGTGTTTAGGAGTTAACAAATACCACCAGGTGACATTGGTGTTAACAAATACCACCCGGTGAAATAGGTGTTCAGATGACATAGTTGTTAACAATTACGACAAGGTGACTTTGGTGTTAACAAATACCACAAGGTGACATTAGTGTTAACAAATACCAGAAGGTGACATAGGTGTTAACAAATACCAGAAGGTGATGACACATGTGTTAACAAATACCACAAGGTGACATAGGTGTTAAGTTGACATTGGTGTTTAGGTGTTAACAAATACCACCAGGTGACATTGGTGTTAACAAATACCACCAGGTGACATAAGAGTTAACAAATACCACAAGGTGACTTTGGTGTTAACAAATACCACAAGGTGACATTAGTGTTAACAAATACCACAAGGTGACATAGGTGTTAACAAATACCACAAGGTGACACAGCTGTTAACAAATACCACAAGGTGACTTTGGTGTTAACAAATACCACAAGGTGACATTGATGTTAACAAATATCACAAGGTGACATAGGTGGTAAGTTGACATAGGTGTTAACAAATACCACAAGGTGACATAGGTGGTAAGTTGACATAGCTGTTAATAAATACCACAAGGTGACATAGATGCTAACAAATAGCACAAGGTGACTTTGGTGTTGAAAAATACCACAAGGTAACATAGCTGTTAATAAATACCACAAGGTGGCATAGGTGTTAACAAGTACCACAAGGTGACTTTGGTGTTGACAAATACCACAAGGTAACATAGCTGTTAATAAATACCACAAGGTGACATAGGTGTTAACAAGTACCACAAGGTGACATTAGTGTTAACAAATACCACAAGGTGACATAGCTGTTAATAAATACCACAAGGTGACATAGATGTTAACAAATAGCACAAGGTGACTTTGGTGTTAACAAATACCACAAGGTAACATAGCTGTTAACAAATACCACAAGATAACATTGGTGTTAAGATGACATAGGTGTTAACAAATACCACAAGGTGACTTTGGTGTTAACAAATACCACAAGGTGACATAAGTGGTAACAAATACCACAAGGTGACATAGGTGTTAACAAATACAACAGGGTGATGACATGGGTGTTAACAAATACCACAAGGTGGCATAGCTGTTAACAAATACCACAAGGTGACATAGGTGTTAACAAATACAACAGGGTGATGACATGGGTGTTAACAAATACCACAAGGTGACATAGCTGTTAACAAATACCACAAGGTGACATGGGTGTTAACAAATACCACAAGTTGACATAGGTGTTAACAAATACCACAAGGTGACATAGGTGTTAACAAGTACCACAAGGTGACATAGGTGCTAACAAATACCACAAGGTGACATAGGTGCTAATAAATACCACAAGGTGACATAGCTGTTAACAAATACCCCAAGGTGACATAGGTGTTAACAAATACCACAAGATGACATAGGTGTTAACAAATACCACAAGGTGACATAGGTGCTAACAAATACCACAAGGTGACATAGGTGTTAACAAATACCACAAGGTGACATAGGTGCTAACAAATACCACAAGGTGACATAGGTGTTAATAAATACCACAAGGTGACATAGCTGTTAACAAATACCACAAGGTGACATAGGTGTTAACAAATACCACAAGATAACATTGGTGTTAACAAATACCACAAGATGACATTGGTGTTAACAAATACCACAAGGTGACATAGGTGTTAACAAATACCACAAGGTGACATAGGTGTTTACAAATGACAATAAGTCTACATGAAAATTTGTTTGATGTGATACAATGTATGTTGGCAATTCACGTCTACGATTTTACCACACAACAAATATTTCGTAAATTTTAAGTATTCATTTTGCTACTTCATAAAGTCAAAAGACGCGTATATATCCTAACTATGTTCTGTAGTTCGTGGGTTTGAACAAAGTGACGAAAAGTGTTAATCAAACGGTAGAATAACAAACATGTGTTTTGTTAAATGTTGTCAGAAATACCAGTTATGAGTGGTTATGAGTACACTTCCAAATAATAGAGTCTCTATTCCACAGCAGCTCTCCACTTGCCAAGAAATAATTTAGGTGATCATTTGGCGCAGTAGATGGCGCTCTTATCTTTTACTAAGACGGCCGTGGTTGCAAATCAGACTTGAAAAGGTGAAGTGTCACCGGGCCGACCACGTGGGTTTTCTATGGGTACACCGGTTTCCTCCCACATTAAGACCTCTTTCAGGCTACCATCCGTTCCAGCAGGTGTGATTAATATATGTTCATATAATTAGTTTTATAATTGTTATAAAACACATAATTAAGGTTTTTGTATACGCCCGTCAAAGACGGAAGTATTATGGAATGGGGTTGTCCGTCCGTCCGGCGTAACTTTAGTTTGTCCGGAGATCTCCTCCTACATTTTTCGATCGATCTCTTTGAAACTTGGTATACATGATAATCATGATATGTTGTTGTGTCTCCCTTAACAGAATTTTGATTCGACATTTTTTTCAAATGTTATTGCCCTTTGTTCATTTATTTCAGTATTTGATTTTTTGTCCGGAGATCTCCTCCTGCATTTTTCAACGGATCTCTTTGAAACTTGATATACATTATAATCATGATATGAAGTTGTGTTTCCCTGACTTTTTGTCTGGAGATTTTCTCCTAATTTTTAGCTCACCTGGCACGAAGTGCCAAGTGAGCTTATGCCGTGGTGCGGCGTCCGTCGTCCGTCCGTCGTCCGTCTGTCCGTCCGTCCGTCCGTCCGTCCGTCGTCCGTCCGTCGTCCGTCCGTCGTCCGGCGTCAATATTTTACTTTAAACGACTTCTTCTTAATAACCGAAAGGCCTAGATTAATGATGATATTTGGCCAGAAGCAAACTGGGATGAAGGGCTACCAAGTTTGTTCAAATAAATGACCTTCATCTATTTTCAAGGTCACAGGGGTCAAATATGTTAAAAACTTTAAACAACTTCTTCTCAATAACCAAACTGCCCAGGGAGATGATATTTGGTCAGTAGCATGCTAGGGTGAAGGGCTACCAAGTTTGTTCAAATGAATGACCTTCA
>NW_018403347.1:244496-318087 GCF_002113885.1 Mizuhopecten yessoensis | reverse complement strand
TTATATTCAAGGTCACAGGGGTCAAATTTGTTTAAAATCTTTAAACAACCTCTTATGAATAACCATGGGTCCCAGGATGTTTATACTTTGCAAGTTGCATCCTGAGATGAAAGCCTATACAATGTGTTCAACATGATGACTTTGTTCAACTTTCAATCACAGGGGTGAAATGTTTAAAAAAATAATAACAGGGTCTTTTGAACGAATTTTAATCATAAATACTGATATTTTGCCTGTAGCTTTATTTTAGATCACTTTTAAGGTTACAAGTGTGAGTTTTATACCAGGTGAGCGATGCAGGCCCATTGGGCCTCTTGTTTATAGCATGTCAGCTAACCACTCTTAGAATGATGCAGATCTTATTTGAATGTAAGAAAGTATATAACACTATATGGCATTCGACGGGCGTATATTGATCGCCCCGCGGTACTCTTGTTTAATTATCGAGTTTGAAAAGTGAAAATAAGGAGCTTTGGTGAAACTGGTCGCTTTCAATGATCCCATGTGTTACCGTGCTGTTTGTAATGCTTTAAAAGTAACACTAGATTTAGTCATGTTTTGGTTCAACGTGTTGTAGGTAATTTACAGATGTTTAGATCGGTGCCAAACCGTCAAACTAGTGAGCAATTAGCCATCGAGACGCCGAACAACCAACTGGAAGCAACCTCTCAAGGTAGGTTGATATGGTACTACGTCATTTCAATTTATTAATATTAATAATATATTGGTTAGTCCTAACCAGTGCTATATTTCATTCAAACAAGCTATAGGTTCCATCTCTCCTAGCAAGCGGGTTATTTCTCCCATATACGTTATATAGGTTTCATTACTCTTATCCAGTACAGGTCGATAATTTTGATAATGCTTATTAATGTACCGTGTTATTCCGTTGTCACCGCCCCAGTTTTTCTATTTGACAACGTGACAATACTTGATATGTCCTAGATTTACATGGCGGATGTTGACGATGAAGCAAAAGACCCTTAACCTGCTGGAACACATGGTTTTACCGTCTTCGTACTTTCAATTATCCCATGTCAATCTTTTCTTTGTTTATATTCAACAACCGATTTTTCAAAGTTTTAATGACCGTGATATTGGATTACGGTTATATTGTTTGTCTTGTTGGTATATTCAACCCTCCCACCCAATGGTTGATCTCTCTCGAATCACCTTTATGTTTCGTTCCACTGCGACAGAGGTCCATGTCTCCCATGCCTGTTGTAGTTTACCAGCTCCTGGGCCCGTATTCATGAAACCGTTCTCATGCTCAATCATGGATTCTGTGCTCAAACCATCTTTTTTGCAACTCGCTTAACTTATGTCACACGATCACAAAGTCAAATGTTAACATTGGAAACAGCATCTGGCATTAAGTCTCTCAAAACGTTTCCAAATCATTGGCAAATTTAGATAGATTTATTAACAAGAACAAGAAATTAGACTTGAGCACAAAATCTATGCTTGAGCATGAGCACGGTTTCATGAATACGGGCCCAGGTGAGTGGTTTAATTATTGGTGAAAAAAAATAATACACTCCTGATCATTGATTACGTGGTCTTGGTTCCTTCTCATGAATGATTTCTAATGTTCTACTTATTCTTCGAAGTTCGTTATATATACTTCAGGATTAGCTTCTTTAAATGGATACAAATTATGATCAACCACTACCGTTTGAGACCCTCTATATATTTTGGTAAATAATTTAACTTTTCTCCTGATGTAATATGAACCAATATCAACAATAAGTAACGTAAGAATGATTCTGGATTAATGTTTCAGGAATGGATGAGCATGACACTCCAGCGATCGCCGTGTTATGTTCCCAACAAAACTTAAACGTGAAAAAGATATCCAAATTATTCATTCAGTTTATCAAATCAAAAACCGAGGTTTTGACAATGGAGGGTTCTTGCTCCGGAGTAGAGATAGACTCGTACGTACACAAGTGGCGATCTGCACAGCGCCCTTGCACATTACTCGTCGTATTGTCAAAAGATTTACTGGACGCTTTGAGCAAGGTAAAACGGGGTTTGGATATATCAAAGACGCCAGGTTTAAAACTAGATCTGCACTTAGTGAATCTACTGCTGGAGATTGACCGGGTGACCCCCGCGCAACTGCCTCCCGTCATGTTAGTGTGCCTGTTCTCGGATCTATGTGCGCGCTACCTCGAGCTGTTGCCTAACCTCGGCCAATTATACTCTATCGTCGACAACATTGACCAACACAAATGTCAGTTAAGATCTAGGGATCTGGAACAGTTATTTGTGTCAATGAGTAGAGGTCAATTGAGTCCCCCGGTTACGCTTTCACACAACAGTTTGACTGGATGTGTCCAGACTAAACTACTTCTTGCTGCCATCCAAGAACTTAAGAATGCAAGACCACACCAATCAAAGTTACCATACAACGGATGTAAACCTAAACTCACAAAAGAAATGGCAATGAACGCGACTACTTACCAGTGTGCCTATCGACCACCAGGTGTCGCTAGACAGGAGTATGTGTACCGGGATCTTATCCGACAAGGGACAACATACTTTGAAAATGGTTGTGTGCCACGAACCCCGCCTACCTGCTGCACAGGCCAGTCCATCGATCCAAGACAACCCAGCCAAATCTGTGTGATGGATGGTTCTTACCAAGATAATCCGAGGCACGCACTTTGTGAGTCTTTTTCAGGTCAGGTGGACAGTGGTTTTGACACTATGACGACATCTGCTGGTCCTGAGGAGGCCGAGAACGCGCCATTTGTAGTGCGGTCTCAAATTACGGCTAAGAGTGACAAAGGTATGAAAAAACAGACACTTAACGGTACACGTCAAGAAGAAGAAGTGTTGTTTATTTCCCCGGAATCTGACGACGAGTGCGATGGGGTATCTCTGTCTCAACGGATCGTTGAACTCAATCGGCGACATACAAAACAGTGGAACAAGCCTTGATTTGTGAAATCCCTCTATACAGTGAATGATCAGCCATTCGTAATGCACTGTAACACTCTCAACTTCAGCCATTATTGAGACTCTCACTAACGCATATACACCATTCAGCAATGTTCCTTGCCAACAGTTGAATTGAGCAATATGCTTTCATACCTGAGAAGAAAACTGAATGAATTTAACAAACGACAAGTTGAAGATCGAATTCGCCCATGATGGTATAGCATGAACCGGAAATAGAGTTGACATTTATCTGTTATAAAGTCTTCGGTACCAACTTTGAAATGATAGGCTCAACGTCTATCATTTCTCAAGAATATTGTTACCATCGTTGACTGAAAATAGAACCATTATTTATTTGGCATGTAGTCAACCGTACACAACCAGGAGAGTGACTTACCTAAAGTTTGCCTTTAAGAGCACTGTGTCGTAAACAGGAAGTATGACAGCATCCATTATGGTCTTGTCTGCTGTACCATACCCCGAGTTAACTTCGAAACATTTTCGTATTCGTAATGTTTCCTGTATCGAATTGTTATCACCGTATGCCTTCAAAAAGCTCAAAAGACTGTGCCTAACATCGTCAAAAAATCACAATAAGTCTTAGGGCAGGTAGTATGGTTACGTATGTCCGTCTTCAGTTACCGAGAAATGGGACGACATTGTTTCAACTGTAGTATTTATAGAATTGTATTCGTAGTCCATAAAGATTGTTGTCCTACACTCGGGACAATCAGAACTTTACCAAAGTAGTAAAGATCAATGTGAACGTCATATACAATGGAAATATAATTAGAATTGAAATACACGACCAATCCGGTACATTCATATATCGAATCTAATTTTACAAATTGAAACGTCCTTCAGTTATGCGGTCTAAATAGTATTTTCTTCATATTTTAGTCTGATAAGTGTGACCATTGCTAATTTTGGTTGAAATAAGGATACAAACTGACAGGCAATTACTCCGGAATTGTATGTATATTGACGTTGGGTTACAAACACAGGGACCGTCAAATATTGATACTATATTGACCGACAGCATGGTAAAAATAGTCCAGCCTGCTTGCGACACGTGGATTTATCAGGATGAGGACCATTTGCCACGTCCAATGATAATATCACACTTAAATGGCAGCGAAAACATATTCTTGAGTGTAGAACTTTAGGAAGGCCAGCTCCAGCTTCAGTGGTAGGTACCGTAGACTACACACCTTAGTATAAAGGTTTAAATAACCGCCGAACGCCCTTGAAACTAAGGAAGGTAGTTTTCAGCACCTAACAAAGAGAGAATATAACACTTAACGTTGCAATTGCTGAAATCCTGCCATAAAAAGTAGTAAACGTTGTTTTCGCCGCTATTTTGATGTGTCGTTATCCAGGCGCGTGACGCACGGTCCCATACCTGTATACGTCACGTCCCCCTTTATCACCGTGTATATACAAAATCATGTTTTAAAGTTTGGTACTTACAAGTAGGAGTTAAATGATACTCCTGTTAATTTGCTCAAAACACAACACGTGTTCATTAGGAGACACGTTAGTTACAATCATTATATATTTTAAATGATGAAAGAATTTTATTTATTCGTTTTTTAACATTTAACTAGAAAAAATAGTGACCGGGCTGTTGTCATACTGCCATAACATGGGCATGGTATTTTAATTAGAGATATGTCACTTCAAAGTAGCCATTTAGTTGCCCAATTGTACGTGGTCACCGTTTTCACCTTAACTGTTGCATAGACACAACTCCCTAACAGCCAAAACCAAAGTCTTCATTTCTCAGAACGCTTTAAACGGGCCATATTCGGCTCTGGTTCGTTGTTATCAACTTATCAGTCTTTCATTATCGGCAGTGCCTGAATTTATATGTATAGTATAGTTGGTGCACTACACGGATGACTACATATATTTGTGAATACGGGTACATTCCATTCTGTAACGGACTATCGACAAGAATGGAAGGACATTGCTGGCAGATCATTGTGTGACGATAACTATTTATAGACTGTAATATAACTATTTATAGACCGTTATATAAGTCAGTGATGTTTATGATTGTCCTTATCTATAACTTGCTAACTTTGAATTGAAAGTTACAAACACAACCCCGTCAGCACTACTAAAAAAAAAAAAAAAAAAAAATATTTTAAAACATAAATTATATGTTGACAGTTATATATAGCACTGAAAACTAAAAAATGTATAAAAAAAGTTTCTACAGATCTAGAGATTCCTTACTGTCCGGGACCAGATTGTTACAACATGTTCCATTAAATAATTCAACATTTAAAATTTATTTGACCTGGTGATACAAACTCGACCCCAAACAAGGCTATTTTTCGTCACAAATTGCATTATAGTTAAGAACAAACTCGTCCCGTATCAAGTTTATTTTTATCATATTTTTATGTTTGTACCCGGTGGTACCATCTTACCGTTATCAAGACTACTTTTTATCACATTTCTCTGATCAAGTAGTATCAACTCGTCCTCTAGAAAGCTACATGTTTTCATATGTATTTGACCCGGTGGTACTAACTCGTCCCTGACTAAGACCACTTATTATCACAATTATTGCTATTCATAATCCCATTTACAATGTACTTGTATGTGATCCGGTGGTACAAATTCCTCCCTGAAAATAGCTACTGGTTGCCATTCGTAACTGATTTTGAAGTATAAATCCAATCGTCTCCAATCAAGGCTACCTATGTGTTATCATCTAAATGCGTTATAGAGTAACTAACTCGTCCCAATGCTACTTGTTATCATATCTTTGTGACCAGGAAATACAAACTCGTTCCCAATCGTAGTTACTTTTTATCCTTTTATGATATCCGGAATTACCAACTTGTCTCCAATCAAGGCTAACTGTTAGCATATTTATATGACCTGGTAGTACAAAACTGTCTCCAATCAAGACCACTTTTTATCATCATTTGAGATCTTTAATCATCTACTCGTCCCAACGCTACACCTGGAATTCTCACATTATTTTGTGACCTGGAAGTGATATGTCGTCCCCAATCATGGTTACTTTTTATCATCTGTATGCAATCTTTAATAACCTACTCGTCCCAACGCTACACCTTCTCACGTTGTTTTGTGACCTGGACGGGACATACTCGTCCCCAATCATGGCTAATTGTTATCATTTTACGCGGTCTGGCAGGCGCGTAGCTAGCCTATAAAGAATGTGGATTCAAAATAATCTAGGGGGGTCAGGGGGCATGCCCCCCCCCCCCCCTGAAAATTTTGAAATAAATGGTGCAATTTGGTGCGTTTTGGGGCCTCCGGAGAGCTTTCTTGACCAACGAAAATCCATTTATTTTAGCATAAAAATGGAGATGAATAGCTTTACTTTCGTTTATTTCAACTAGTCTACATTTCACAGCAAGTCTAACTTGCGGCCTTTGCTGGCCGCAAACTCGTTAATGATAATATCAATATCTATTTCCATGTGTCTGTAGGCGTGCAACAGGGCTAGTCCAGACATCCGTTCTGTGAGCATCGTTGATCTCATGAAGTTTTTCAGGCGTCTCATGATACTAAACTGCCTCTCGGTGGTAGCGGTAGACACTGGCATCGTAATTAGTACAACTAGACAGGTGAAGATGTCTGGATACAGAGTCTTGTTCGTAGCCTTCAATGTGTCAGTAAGATTTGAGGGTTTTGTCCCCTCCAGCTCCCATCTTACTTTCCATCGAGAAACCTCATTTCGGAAGGCTTCCCGATCCCCACTGAGGTCACTCTCATACTCCTGGAAGATGGAATCCTCGTGATCTCGGCTGAGCTCAGGAAGAAGGCTTGGGATGAGATATTGAGCCTTAAACCTCTCATTGCTGGATACAAGACGGTCTTCTAGTTCCACAACTAGATGATCAAGAAATGGATAGAACAATGCTCTTTTCCAGTATTCCGAAACAGAGTCGGCAGGCACGTTGCCACGGTGCTGTTGGCGTCGAGCTGTTCTAGGCTTTGAAGGCTCGACTCCTTGGTCTTCTGCCATGGCAACTGCTTTGTCGTAAAGCCCATCCCACACAGCATCATCGGCTCTCTCTGCACGAAATGTGGCTATAAGAACTCGACTCTCCTTGGCTGCTTCGATCAAGTCGATATTCTGCTTCTGTAGCAGCTTGTTTAGAGGCATAACACCCTGGAGGACGAATTCAACCACAACTAGAGAGATGATGAAGTCGAACCCAAGGATACTGCATCTGTAGCTCCGTGCTTTTGAGTCTCCCTCTCGTTCTAGCACCTCCAGTGCACTTACAATTGATGTGTATGCAGCTTTGAAAGTGTAAAGTGCGTCAGCCCGACTAGCCCATCGCGTCTCACACAGACTTTGAAGACGTGTTCTCTTCTGCATCTCTTCCTGTGCCACGGGATCGTTGCCAAGCTCCTCTTTGAAAGCTAAAAGACGTTTGGCAGAGTACTTGAAAGCAAATCCGATTTGTTGTACTGTGTCCAACAAGTTTCTGACGAGTGCCTCTTTACAGGCATGCACAATTGACAAATTAAGGCTATGGGCTTTGCAGTGCACATACATTGCTTGGGGAACTACTTGCTGGACCCGAGCTTGCACACCTCGATGACAACCAGACATATTACTGGCCCCATCATACCCTTGTCCCCTCATCTTGGAGATGTCTAATCCTGCGTCCCGCTGCCCCTCAATAAACTTGTTAAAAAGAGCCTCTCCTGTTGTAGATTCTGCTTGCACAAATCCCACAAAGTCTTCACGCACGTCCTGTTCAGTTTCAGAATAATATCTTACACACATAGCAATTTGTTCCATAGTGCTCGCGTCAGTAGCTTCATCTGCAAGAAATGAATAACAAATAGCATCGTTGCACTGCTGAACTATCTTGCCTTTTATGTTATTTCCCAACAAAGTGATTAATTCATTTTGGATCATAGGCGAAGTGTAAGTAACCTTAGATTTAGAGGACAGGTGTGTTTTCAGGATTTCATCCCTGTTGGCCTTGTCTTTCAACAGGACAGTAAAGTTACTATTGTTGTCATCATGACCTCTAAGTGGAATATTTTGTCGACCGCACAGAATGATGACCTCTATAACAGATCTAAGCACCTGTCTATTTTTAGCAACAGTTTCGACTTTGTTTCTCGACAGTTGTGCTGTAATGCTTGCTTGTTTCCCTTCGATGATTTTCATAAAACTACTAGCACTAGCGCAGCAGCTATGATGACTCGAACCAGGCTCGGTATGTCTCTTGATGTACTTTCCAAGGTTAGACCATTTTGATACTGGGGTATTGATGAATGTTTTCTCCTTTGGAGATGAAGCACCAAACAAAATACAGGGAGCACAATACACTGAATTCTCGGAAACTGAATATCGAAGCCAGTCATACTTCTCTAGCCAATCTACCGAGAACTGACGCTTCGTTCCATACTCAATACTGAAATAATAAAATAAAGAAATAGTGTACGAACTTGAAATGGAACAATTTTGCAACCAAATACGTAGAAATCCGGAAAGCAGGGAAGCAAATGATTCCATTTTAATAGTATATATCTAGTATCTTACTAGTATACTTATGATACTGGTACTTCAATAACGTTATCAGATATATGAGTATATTCACTATACTTTATTCGTCTTAATTATATAGTAAACATGTCATTAGCGCGCTAATATAATTATAATGGAACCAAACATCGAACAAGTGGAAGAAGCAGTATATTAATATGGGTTTACAATCGAGTGGTAAGAGACGGGCTTGCGTCTATTTTCCCACATGTACCACTCACAAAAAGACCTCAACATAAACCATCGATTTTGAGACCTCGGGACTGTGTTTAGAGATTTTAACGGTATTTTTCTATACAATACTGGTTGACTAAACTACAATTTTCTATTGATCTGCAACCGTTATAACTTCACATCTTTAAATCAAATGAATCAGAATCAGTTTACCTTGACGGAAACTTAAAAGTTTTGGCCCATTCTTTGTTGTTTTGCAGCACTTTCACTTTTATCGAGTCATCTGAAGCCTTTGTTAACCTTGCTGGATCAGGATACAAGTCATCGGGACTGTACGCAATCCCCACGAGCTCATCTTTATCTAAAGTCATAGGTTCAGGACCCTCCTTCACACCAGACGTACCGGGCGCTATAAATATACATATGGAATACATATGACGATACTTGGACAAGTGTTAGAATTTTTGGTGCATAAAATTGACTATAGAATCAATTTGATTTCGAATATTTAAAGCATGGATTGCAATGAATGTAATGTAAAAGTTTGAAATCATACTGTCCTTGAATCTTGAAAAGTTTAAACAAAATTAAAAGTTACAATTGTTGTCATCATTAACTATACATGTATAACTTAACATGTACTGACTATTGTTTGTAGCTTTTTATGTTAAAAGCATGTTAAAGTAAACATACATGTACTAGGCTCGGTTGCATCGGTGCCTTTTTCAGACAGCCCAGTTTTTGGACCTACGCTGAAGAAGCTGTCAATTCTCTTCTGTGCCATATTTCTTGCGTAATTAGAACCTGGAAGAATAAATTGTGGCTCCGTACATGTATGAAATCGGAATACTTTTGACCTTTATGCGCTTCCGTAGATGAAAAAAATGACGAGCGTTGTGTTTACCAGAAATGTTTTTTTCATAAAAATTCCATGTATCAATATAACTAATCTACCAAGAAGGAACTATTTCAAAAATGCAGAGTAACTAATACGACAAATGCACCAGAATTTTTCACATTTGCATCATGAATTCACTGATTAAGGTTGGTTAGTT
The DNA here is from genome assembly GCF_002113885.1 of Mizuhopecten yessoensis. Lineage (NCBI taxonomy): Eukaryota > Metazoa > Mollusca > Bivalvia > Pectinida > Pectinidae > Mizuhopecten > Mizuhopecten yessoensis. Next base: position 308,355 of record NW_018403347.1, on the reverse strand, counting down.
CAAAATGTTGTCAGTCTCGCTAGAATCGGTTCACAGACATGGTCAAACATGTCATTACTCAACAAACAGACCGAAACAAATAAACACTAGGCATACATAGTAACATTTTAGTTATAATTACCTCTTTTCTATCGCTGATTCTGCTGATGACTTTTTTAAGAACTCGATGTAAACATTTGTTTACATTTCGAAAATACGGCGCGTGCAAACTTCCGGCTTTGAAGAGCTGCAAAGGCCGACAACTTTTCAAAAAAATACTACGGTATGGTGTACGATTTAGTCTATATGATTTATAAAGTATTCAGTGTGGTAATTATCAGATCTGGCGAACGCGGCTGAATTTCAAACCACATTTTTTTTAATAAAAAAAAAATTTGTTGTCAAAATAATGTGGATTCAGCTGCGTACTCGCGTATAGGCAGCTACGCGCCTGTCTGGAAATACCAGCTTTTCCTACTTGTACATTTTGTGACCTGGTATACAAACACGTCCCCAGTCAAGGCAACTTGTTCATATTTATATGTGACATTGTAGTACAAAGTCCCACATCAAGCTCATGTTATGATATACATGTATCCTATGTGACCAATTTGTTTCCCCTCAAGGAATGCTATTATATAGTCCCGTCTACTTACTAATATGTGACATGAAAGTTACAAACTCGTCCTAAATAAGGATTACCTATTTTTTGTACATAATTTGTATTGTAAACGTGACGCTGTGGTTGGAAGCTGTGGATATAAATATGTCATGGTTATAATTTGGTGTGAACTAAGAGGCTTCCGATTTGTCGAAATTTAGATATGGTTCGATTTTGATCAAAATCGGTATATAGGTTTATAAGGGGACTTCAAATTTAACCACATAGGTTTCGTTCCCATAGCAACCACATAGCAACCACACAGAGGCTTCTGATTTGTCGAAATTTAGAGATTGTTCGATTTTAATGAAAATCCCTATATAGGGGTATTAGGTGGACTAAAAAATTAGGTTTTGTTGCCATAGCAACCACACGGAGGCTTCTGATTTGTCAAAATTTAGATATTGTTCGATTTTTATGAAAATTGTCATATAGTGGAATTAGGGGACTGCAAATGCAATCGCATATGTTTTGTTGCCATAGCAACCACACAGAGACTTCTGATTGGTCGCAATTTAGAAATTGTTTGATGCTTAAATTTATTATGTACATGTATTATGTTTTGTATTATGGCATTGCGATCTTTTTCGGATGCATCTTTGCGACTATGAGAGCAGGTTGGGGGATCTCTGTAATGGTCCTCCATTACAATTAGTATTTGTTAGATATAAAGTCGAGAGAAATTAATCGTAGATGTATTCCAAGTGTTTGGAACAATGTTTATCCGGTCATGATTTATGTTCTTCTTGGGGCATTCTTTTACACCTTGTATTTGATATTAATATCTTAAGGGCATTTTGATTAATTGTATATACGTGTTTTACTTCTGATTTTTTCCTCTATTTGTTTTTTCTTTACTCGTTATGTCTTCCCACTGCTTCAGTAGAACATACAAACACAGACTGACAAGCAGATATAATGCTTGTTGTTCTCGGGATCTTCAGAAATGGGGCATTTTAGTTGACAAATATGTGATATATACCTATCTATATTATATTCTATACAGGAAACATTTTTGATCATTGTAGCATCTCGTCAGTAACGTGAAAATGTGTTATTGGTATGTTCGTTTGTGTATTGATTCATTAGTTATTTACATATTCAAGTCTACAAATACAATCGACTGTGTCAGTGGTTACTAAACAACAGTGTAGTGATAGAGACTCTGACTGTGTCAGTGGTCACTACACAACAGTGTAGTGATAGAGACTCTGACTGTATCAGTGGTCACTAAACAAAAGTGTAGTGATAGAGACTCTGACTGTGTCAGGGGTCACTAAACAACAGTGTAGTGATAGAGACTCTGCCTGTGTCAGTGGTCACTAAACAACAGTGTAGTTATAGAGACTCTGACTGTGTCAGTGGTCACTAAACACCAGTGTAGTGATCGAGACTCTGACTGTGTCAGTGGTCAATAAACAACAGTGTAGTGATAGAGACTCTGACTGTGTGTCAGTGGTCACTAAACATCAGTGTAGTGATAGAGACTCTGACTGTGTCATTGGTCACTAAACAACAGTGTAGTGATAGAGATATTGACTGTGTCAGTTGTCACTAAACAACAGTGTAGTGATAGAGACTCTGTGCCAGTGGTCACTAAACAACAGTGTGGTGATAGAGCCTCTGACTGTGTCAGTGGTCACTAAACAACACTGTAGTGATAGAGACTCTGACTGTGTCAGTGTTCACTAAACAACAGTGTAGTGATAGAGACTCTGCCTGTGTCAGTGGTCACTAAACAACAGTGTAGTTATAGAGACTCTGACTGTGTCAGTGGTCACTACACAACAGTGTAGTGATAGAGACTCTGACTGTTTCAGTGGTCACTAAACAACAGTGTAGTGATAGAGATATTGACTGTGTCAGTTGTCACTAAACAACAGTGTGGTGATAGAGACTCTGACTGTGTCAGTGGTCACTAAACAACACTGTAGTGATAGAGACTCTGACTGTGTCAGTGATCACTAAACAACAGTGTAGGGATAGAGACTTTGACTGTGTCAGTGGTCACTAAACAACAGTGGAGTGATAGAGACTCTGACTGTGTCAGTGGTCACTAAACAAAAGTGTAGTGATAGAGACTCTGACTGTGTCAGGGGTCACTAAACAACAGTGTAGTGATAGAGACTCTGCCTGTGTCAGTGGTCACTAAACAACAGTGTAGGGATAGAGACTCTGACTGTGTCAGTGGTCACTACACAACAGTGTAGTGATAGAGACTCTGACTGTTTCAGTGGTCACTAAACAACAGTGTAGTGATATAGACTCTGACTGTGTCAGTGGTTACTAAACAACAGTGTAGTGATAGAGACTCTGCCTGTGTCAGTGGTCACTAAACAACAGTGTAGTGATAGAGTCTCTGACTGTGTCAGTGGTCACTAAACAACAGTTTAGTGATAGAGACTCTGACTGTGTCATTGGTCACTAAACAACAGTGTAGTGATAGAGCCTCTGACTGTGTCAGTGGTCACTAAACAACAGTGGAGTGATAGAGACTCTGACTGTGTCAGTGGTCACAAAACAACAGTGTAGTGATAGAGATATTGACTGTGTCAGTTGTCACTAAACAACAGTGTGGTGATAGAGACTCTGGCTGTGTCAGTGGTCACTAAACAACAGTGTAGTTATAGAGACTCTGACTGTGTCAGTGGTCACTACACAACAGTGTAGTGATAGAGACTCTGACTGTATCAGTGGTCACTAAACAAAAGTGTAGTGATAGAGACTCTGACTGTGTCAGTGGTCACTAAACAACAGTGTAGTGATCGAGACTCTGACTGTGTCAGTGATCACTATACAGGTGGCTGTCGACAGGTGAACATCAGTCGGCGAACCAAAGTAAAGATATAGCCATTATTCTGAGAAAAATGACCGTCGTCCGTCTGTCAGGTTTTCCTTTAAAACACTACTAGTATGGTGCACCCTTAGTCCAAGGGCATTCAGTTTTGTATAAACGGTGGCTGTACCCCCTCCCCCTTGGGACAGAGGGGTAGGGCCGAATAGGGGAAAAGAGGTAAATCCTTCTTCTACCTTAAAGATTAAAGGTGTTTTTTTATCATTTTACTATAATTTAGTCCTAAACATTCATGGGTAAAGGGATCTCAATATTGAATAAGGGGGGGGTGGGGCAGATTTGCGGGGAAATAGAGGTTAAATCTTGAAATGCCTTTTTCTACCGCATGGGTAAAGAGATTTTATCCTAATTTTGTCTGTAACATCCATGGGCCAATGGGACTAAATTTTGTAAAAATTTTGGGTGGAGCCCCCTTGGGGGCAGAGGGGTGGATCCAAATAGGGGAAATAGAGGTAAAACCTTTAAAATCCTTCTTCTACCATAGGGATTAAGGGATTTCATCCTCATTTGATCTGGAGCATACTTGGGCCAAGGGAACTCAATTTTGTATAAGCAGTGGGTGTGATCTCCCAGGGGGCAAAAGGGCGGGGCCCAATAGGAGAAATAGAGGTAAAACCTTTAAAATCCTTCTTCGACCATCGGGATTAAGGGATTTTATCCTTATTTAGTCTGGAGCATCCTTGGGCCAAGGGGACTCAATTTTGTATAATTGGTGGGTATGTACTTTCAGCACCTACCATGGAGTGCTATATCTTTACTTCAAACCAATTATTTTAAACATAGTTAGGTGAACGATACAGGCCATCTGGGCCTCTTGTTATCCAAGTGAGCGGTGCATGCCCTCTGGGCCTTTTGTTTAGCTAAACACAAAATGTCCGGCTGGTTCCTGATTGATAGTTTTAAAAATATATCACAATAATATAGCGAGGATATAACACGATATCACAAGAATGATACAAGAGGCCCAGGGGCCTTAATAGCTCACCTGGTATTTTATTTTTCAATTTAAAACCTGCTGAGTACCATTCAGGTTTATCAAAGGAGTACAAGTAACAAAGTTGCATCTTCCATTTATAAATATTCAATTCCCTTTGCCCAAAGATTCTCTAAAACAAGTTTGGTTAGGTTAAAATCCCTTCAACGGTACAGAAGGAGAAGGATCTTTAATGTTTTCCTCTATTTCCCCTAATGGGCCCCACTAATCTGCCCCAAAGAAGGGGAATCCACACACCTCAGTTTAAACAAAATTGATTCTTTTCTCCCTAAGCATGCTTCAGACTGCATTTGGTTTAAATCCCTTCACTTGTATAGTAGGAGAAAAAAAATCCTCTATTTCCCCTATTGGGCCCCGCTCCTATGCCGCCAGAAGGCCCACACCCTCCGTTTATACAAACTTGAGTCTCCTTTGTCCAAAGATGCTCTAGGACAAATTTGGTCAAAATCCTTCAATTGGTTGAGGAGAAGATTTTTAAAGATTTACCTATTTTCCCCTATTTGGCCCCGTCCCTCTGCCCCCAGGGGGACCATACCCTCCGTTCATACAAAACTGAGAACCCTTTGGCCAATGATGCTCCAGACCAAATTTGGTCAAAATCCCTTCATCGGTACAAAAGGAGAAGGATATTTGATGTTTTCCTCTATTTCCCCTAATGGGCCCCACCCATCTGCCCTTAGAAGGAGGCCCACACACCTCAGTTTATACAAAATTGATTCTTTTGTCCCTAATCATGCTTCAGACTGCATTTGGTTAAAATCCCTTCACTTGTATAGCAGGAGAAAAAAAATCCTCTATTTCCCCTATTGGGCCCCGCCCCTCCGCCCCCAGAGGGGCCACACCCTCCGTTTATACAAACTTGAGTCTTCTTTGTCCAAAGATGCTCTAGGACAAATTTGGTCAAAATCCTTCAATTGGTTGAGAAGAAGAACATTTTTAAAGATTTACCTTTTTTCCCCTTATTTAGCCCCGCCCCTCTGCCCCGAGGGGGGGCTATACCGTCCGTTTATACAAAACTGAGAACCCTTTGGCCAATGATGCTCCTGACCAAGCTTCAGACTGCATTTGGTTTAAATCCCTTCACTTGTATAGTAGGAGAGAAAAAATCCTCTACTTCCCCTATTTGGCCCCGCCCCTCTGCCCCCAAAGAGGCCACACCCTCCGTTTATACAAACTTGAGTCTCCTTTGTCCAAAGATGCTCTAGGACAAATTTGGTCAAAATCCTTCTATTGGTTGGGAAGAAGAAGATTTTTAAAGATTTACCTATTTTCCCCTTATTTGGCCCCGCCCCTCTGCCCCCAGGGGGGTTATACCCTCCGTTTATACAAAACTGAGAACCCTTTGGCCAATGATGTTCCTGACCAAATTTGGTCAAAATCCTCTGAGCCATTCAGGACAAGTAGCATTTTAAAGGAAAAAGTTGACGGACGCCGGACGCCGGACGACGGACGCTGCACCATGGGATAAGCTCACTTGACCCTTTGGGCCAGGTGAGCTAATAATGCCATGTTAAGACGAGGATATAACTCGATATTATAGCAAAGTGCTAATTTAATGTTATAACGAGAATATAAAACACTGTTATAACGAAGATAGTATACAATGTTATAGCGAGGATATAACACGTAATAACGAGGATAAAACATGGCGTTATAACGAGGATACAACACGCTGTTATAACGAAGATAGTATACAATGTTATATCGAGGATATAACACGATGTAATAACGAGGATACAACACGATGTTATATCGAGGATATAACACGATGTAATAACGAGGATACAACACGATGTTATATCGAGGATATAACACGATGTAATAACGAGGATACAACACGATGTTATATCGAGGATATAACACGATGTAATAACGAGGATACAACACGATGTTATATCGAGGATATAACACGATGTAATAACGAGGATACAACACGATGTTATATCGAGGATATAACACGATGTAATAACGAGGATACAACACGATGTTATATCGAGGATATAACACGAGGGTATAAGGGATGAGTTACGTCTAGGACATTTTACTATGACGCGGTGAAGTATACAGGATGTAACACTGTGTTGGCCGTAGCCTAGATCTGTCCGCAGACAATACTGTATAATTGATATAGTTTATATGTTAATAATCAAACGTTGATGTCGACAATTATACCTATCCGAATAATCAAAACTTATGAATCCTTTTACGTTTATTTTAGATATAGCTGTATCAATTATATCTATATGTTATATATTTTGTAACAGTGCTTTGTATAACTGTGCCACAGGTACAAGGAATGTATAAGTGATGTATGTTGAGAGCTTTAAAAGGATCACATCGATTAGAAAAAGATGTTTAGTACATCAACATCTGTTATCATATAGATAAGTAATAGATTCATGTCGTTTGTTCATCGCCTAATTTATTGATGCATGCAGGACGTTGTATTCTGCCATGAGTTGGTATATGACCTTGTGGTTGGTGATATAACCTAACCACCTCTATTAATAGTGATAGTGCGTGACTTACTCTTACTGAGTCAGTGTGTGAAGCATGCTGTGGGGTATATTCTGGAGAAAATTAGTCATGAAGCAGGTAATTGCCAAAATATCATTTTTTAACGAATATAGGAAATATTACATGAACAACAGTGGTAGAATATACCACGTAAACAAGAGTGGTAGGATATACCACGTAAACAGCAGTGGTAGGATATATCACATAAACAACATAGTTAGGATATACCACATAAACAACAGAGTTAGGATATACCACGTAAACAAGAGTGGTAGGATATATCACATAAACAACAATGGTAGGATATATCACATAAACAACAGTGTAGGATATATCACATAAACAACAGAGTTAGGATATATCACAAAACCAATAGTGGTAGGATATACCACATAAACAACAGTGGTAGGATATACCACATAAACAACAGTGGTATGATATATCACATAAACAACAGAGTTAGGATATACCACATAACCAATAGTGGTATGATATATCACATAAACAACAGAGTTAGGATATACCACATAACCAACAATGGTAGGATGTATCACATAAACAACAGTGGTAGGATATATCACATAAACAACAGAGTTAGGATATACCACATAATCAATAGTGGTAGGATATACCACATAAACAACAGTGGTAGGATATATCACATAAACAACAATGGTAGGATATATCACATAAGCAACCGTGGTAGGATTTACCACATAAACAACAGTGGTATGATATACCACATAAACAACAGTGGTATGATATATCACATAAACAACAGAGGTAGGATATATCACATAAACAACCGTGGTAGGATTTACCACATAAACAACAGTGGTATGATATACCACATAAACAATAGTGGTAGGGTATATCACATAAACAACAGTGGTAGGATATACCACATAAACAACAGTGGTAGGATATATCACATAAACAACAGTGGTAGGGTATATCACATAAACAACAGAGGTAGGATATATCACATAAACAATAGTGGTAGGGTATATCACATAAACAACAGTGGTAGGGTATATCACATAAACAACAGAGGTAGGATATATCATACAGAGTTTTATTCAATTAATTTATAACACCGATTTGTCAGCAACTGACCGAACTATATTGTGAGCCAAAATCTTGATGAAGCAGCATGTGCCTTAGCAAGTCAACGGTATTAGTTACGTACACAAAAAGGGTTATAAACAATGAATGCTGATGTTGATTGTTAAATTTTGTTTTGTAATATATCTATATATGTATTGTTGTTTTAAATGTGAATAAAGGAATCGAAAATCAACAGATTTTGTCCATTGTCTTACAATGTTTACCGGAATTCCTTGAGATCGAGAATTCTGAAGACAATGCCTATATAACTTGAAGAAGAGTCTGAGGTTGTATAAATCATTGTCCGGTTGATACCACCGAGGTACAGAAGTACCTCGGTGGTATCACAGATTGACTGTCCCGATAGACATGGGTTTTTATGGTTAACATCCTAAAAACAGCTAAGTCATTTCTTCTGAGGGTGTTTAAGAAGTAGAGAGAAATTTTAAAATCCCAAATATCATTATAGAAAAAATGCCGGTGGAACGTTGAAAATGGACCCCCGTTTAAAATTGAACCGGGAAGCCGTTAAAAAAGGAACCTAACGCAAAATTATTTTAAATACACGTTGAAAATGAACCATATGAAAAATTGATATATTGATTTATATTATTAGATTATACTTAACGTTTGGTTTGGTTTGGTTTAGTATTGTTTAACATCCTATCAACAGCTATGGTCATTTAAGGAAGGCCTCCCCTGTGTGTAAGATGCATCCGTGTAGTGTATGCGTGTGTGTTTTTGGAGGCTGCGATATGTTTTGCCTCCTTGTGATAGCGCGGAACTGGTGCCGACTTTATAGTGCTACCTCACTGAAACATACTGCCGAAAACATCCAGCAGGACACCCCACCCGGTCACATTATACTGACAACGGGCGAACCATTCGTCCCACTCCTAAATTACTGAGCGTTAAGTAGGAGTAGAAACTACCATTTTTACAGACTCTGGTATGTCTCGGCCAGGGGACAGAACCAAAAGTCTTCCTCACAGGGGCGAACGCTCAACTAAAGGCCAAAAGTGAGGCATTGTCAAGGGAGACATTAGGAAGAAGAAAGTTGTTTAGAAAGAAGAAAAAAGATAAGACCCCAAATTTAGTCGCCTCGTTCGATCATGCAATTCTTACGCCCTACCTGCAGGTAACGAAGTCCTGCGTCTTATTTCCAGAAATTAACCCAGTATGGATATCTGACATAATTAGGTCAATGTGACCTATTTTTGAAAATTTGACCTTCATTATAAATAGTTGTCATCGGGTTAAGAACTAAACATTTTACTGTAGTTTGACCAAAATGGGTCACTGTTACCTAGTTTTGAAGATTTTACCTACTTTAGCAAAAACGGTCTTAGGTGTCAGAAATTAATTTTAACAGATGTTAGACAAAATTAGGTCACTGTGACCTAATTTTCAAAATTTGACCTTCATTATCAAAAAGGGTCATATAGATTAGATAATAATATTTAACAACTCTTTGACAAAATATGGTCACTGTGACCCAATTTCCAAATTTGACCTACATTATCAAAAATGTTCAGGGTTCAGATTAAACATTTAACAGTTGATTGACAAAATTAGGCCACCTACAAAACCAGCACCACCATCAAAAACACCTTCCTCTTCAAGAGAAAAACCTCCAAAGGTTGGCCCATCTAGGGCACATGTGCGTTCGCAGCAATCTCGCTCACTCACATCTGTTCCTAGATCCCAACTGAGGCCAGAGGCAACATCACCAACCAACAGACCTAGGAAAATAATTAAAATAGCCAGAGGCAAATCTGATGGGTCCGATCTCAATGTCACCTTTGGCAAAAGATCTGAGGACCCGACCAACCGGTTCAATGTCCTACTGGATTTCGATGATGAGATGGAGACGAATGCCCCAGCGCTTCGTGCTTCGACTCCATCGAAATCCAGCCAAAATGAAAAAAAAATTGTCTACAAGAAATCATGCTCAAAAACCCAATCACTTTTAGAAATTTCTCACTCTACACTAACATTCCAACTGTAGTTAGCAGAGCAGCAGGTGGCGCAGCGGTATCTGTACATAAAAATATTCCTCACAGAATGAGCAAGTTAAACACAAATTTACAGGCTGTTGCTGTCTGTGCAACATTACACAGAAAAATAACCGTCTGATCAAATTATCTCCCTCCAAGTATTGTTTTCACTTGGGAGTCACTAAATAACGTCGTCTCCATGCTCCGCACCCAATCATAATCCTCGGTGATTTTAATGGTCATAATAGCCTGTGGGGCTCTCCCAACACAGACGAGAGATGAAGACGTATTGAGAAATTTATAGATAAAAATAACTTGTGCCTTTTTAACAATAATACCCCTACCTATTTACACCCTGCTACAGGCTCTCGTACCCACATTGATCTATCATTATGCCATCCTTCCATTCTACTTGATTATGACTGAAAGGTAAATAATGATCTTTGTGGGAGTGACTACTTCCCAATTTTTCTTAAGAATATTGGTACTCCTCTTGATAATCCTCTACCTCGATGGAATATGCACAAAGCATATTGGGTCCAATTCCAACACATGTGCATTGAAAAACTAACCACAGAAAATTTTACCAACCTCGACGACCCAATCGAAAACTTTTACTGAAACACTCACTTCTATTGCCCAAAAGACAATTTCAAAATCCGCTCCAAAACCTACGAAGTTCCTTTTATCAGAAGAATCTTTTGAAACACGCAGTAATCGGGCAGCTGCTCTAAGACGCTACTTGAATTGCCCAACTGCTTCAAACTACAGTGATTTTAAAATTTGGCGGACAAAGGCTCGGCGATCAATTTATATACAACTAAAACACGATAAACAGTTATCTGTTTATTACACATGTTAGCAAAAACATGAATAAGATACACTGAGAAGTACATGTATACATTATCAACATTTGGCATATCAGGGGCTACTCACTCTACTTGCTTAACATACCCTTAATACAACTTAAACTTAAAATTTAACATCAAGACTCCAAAACGACACCTAGAGAAGAGGCTTGACTCTGCCGAACTCCAGAGAAGCAACTTGACTCTTAAGTATTTATGGAAAAGATGAGAAATAGAATACTTTTACCCTAAAGAAGAAGCTTGACTCTACTGAACTGCAGAGAAGCGACTCGACTCTAAGACTTGAAATAGAATAGACCTAGAAAAAAAGCTTGACTCTACTGAGCTGCAGAGAAGCGACTCGACTCTAAGACTTGAAATAGAATAGACCTAGAAAAGAAGCTTGACTCTACTGAGCTGCAGAGAAGCGACTTGACTCTAAGTATTCCTGGAGATGATGATACATATAAAGAAGCTACTGACATAGTAAATGAATAATATTTAAATTAATAAAGTATTGGGGGTAAAATTCCACTGGAATTAAAAGCCTGGAATTAAAACCTGAGTTAAAGAATAAATTACAAAGAGTGAGTAGCCCACCTAACAATATAAGGAACAATATACAGGAAGAAACAGGTGACCTGTTTGTGAAGAAAAATGGTTTGTGAAGAAAAATGAATAAATAAAAGTACATCAAATGTGAATCTGGGGACGGTGGGTGGGTGCGTATAAACAAACGATGATAATCCGCCAAAAACAAAGAATGAATAGGATGCTGTCAATACTAATACCCCTCTAGGGGATAATGCCGATTGGTCAAAATCTACCCCACTCATAAATATATCAACAACTTGCATAGAGATATGACTAGCTATATAGCTACGTATCAAGATGCATATGGACACAACACAGGAAATAGACCTGCCAAAGCATACATTCTTGTAATAAGCAACACAAAGAAAAGATACAAAATGTACATGAACATTTAAGTGCATTTTTTAACATCATAAATTCATGACTAAACAAAACATACAGTAAACAAGCCATGCATGTAGAAGTACATATAGTTGTATACAAACTATAATCTAACATTTAACATGTCAAATTATCATTTTATATACAACTAAAACACGATAAACAGTTATCTGTTTATTACACTTGTTAGCAAAAACATGAATAAGATACACTGAGAAGTACATGTTCATGTATACATTATTAACATTTGGCATATCAGGGGCTACTCACTCTACTTGCTTAACATACCCTTAATACAACTTAAACTTAAAATTTAACATCAAGACTCCAAAACGACACCTAGAGAAGAGGCTTGACTCTGCCGAACTCCAGAGAAGCAACTTGACTCTTAAGTATTTATGGAAAAGATGAGAAATAGAATACTTTTACCCTAAAGAAGAAGCTTGACTCTACTGAACTGCAGAGAAGCGACTCGACTCTAAGACTTGAAATAGAATAGACCTAGAGAAGAAGCTTGACTCTACTGAGCTGCAGAGAAGCGACTTGACTCTAAGTATTCCTGGAGATGATGATACATATATAGGAGCTACTGACATAGTAAATGAATAATATTTAAATCAATAAAGTATTGGGGGTAAAATTCCACTGGAATTAAAAGCCAAAATTGAACGAAATATGTAATACAGATGATATGGATTACTAATGAGTGAGAGCCCCCAATATAATAATAACACGTCCTCCAAAAAAGTATGGGATATGATTTGGAAAACAAGTGGGAAAAAGAAAAAGTCAACATCCTCCCACCTCATTAATAAAAACATTTTTTTTTCGTCTAGGTCTGAAATTGCTGATGCATTTGCAAAAAAAAAAGTTTACGCTTCCGGATATATTCCCGATTCGTGGAAGAACTCGACAATTATACCTATCCCAAAACCGGGAAAGAATGCTACTGAGCCAAACAACTATCGTCCTATTTCTCTGACTAGTTGTGTATGTAAAACTTTAGAACGAATGATAAACACAAGACTAGTTTGGTTTCTTGAGGCCAACGATATAATATCCCCTCTTCAAAATGGTTTTAGAAACAGAAGAGGGATAAATGACCATCTCATCAGATTAGAGACATTCATTCGAGAGGCTTTCGCCAAGAAGGAACACCTTGTCGCCGTGTTCTTTTATCTTGAGAAGGTCTATGATACTACATGGCAGTATGGCATCATGAAAGATCTTCACGGCATTGGCGTACGTGGAAACCTTCCCAATTTTATATCTAATTACCTATCAGATAGACATTTCAAAGTCCGTGTTGGTTCAACTTTTTCTGAAACGTCTAAACAGGAAATGGGAGTCCCACAGGGTGAAATCCTATCAGTCACCCTGTTTGGCCTTAAAATCAATGATATAGTCAAATGTCTTGGTCAATCAACAGAAGGGTCGTTGTTTGTGGATGACTTCTTGATCTGTTACAGATCTAAGAACATGCACACGGTAGAACAACAAACAAACTACAAAATTAGGCAGACGAAAACGGCTTCAAATTCACTAAATCTAAAACTGTGTGCATGCATTTCTGTCAAAAACGAAAAGCACACAATGACCCAAATCTAACACTCGATGGTACTAGAATTCCTGTTGTTGAACAGACTAAATTTCTGGGCCTCATTCTTTATTCTTTCATACCACATATAAAGTATCTGCAGGATAAGTGTTCCAAGGCGTTAAACATTATACGAGTCCTTTCTCATTCTGATTGGGGAGCGGACCGTGAAATGCTTTTGCGCCTATACAGATCACTTATTCGAACAAAACTGGATTATGGTTCTATGGTATACGGGTCGGCGCGCAGTTCGTACCTGCAGATGTTAGACCCAATCCATAACCAAGGGCTACGTCTAGCCCTTGGAGCTTTTCGAACACCTGTAAAAAGCCTGTACGTGGAAGCAAATGAATCATCCCTTTATGACAGAAGAAAAAACCTGCATTACAGTTTGCAGCTCAATTAAGATCGAACCCTAAAAATCATGCTTTCGACCAAGTATTCAACCCAAAATACCAAAACATATTTACGCAAAACCAAAAACTTCTGCCAACATTTGGTATCCTAATTTCAAGTTTCCTGCATTAACTCAACATAAAGTTGACAGACATAGCTGAATTTAACATATCTGATGTTCCTCTGTGGACCATTCAAACACCTGATTTTAACTTTACATTACATGAGCGAGGGAAATCAAGTGTTATGCCCGAAGAACACAAATCCTCCTTTCGGGAATGCATTTCGAATTACCCTTCTCATACACAACTATACACCGATGGTTCCAAAGAAGGTGAGAAAGTGTGAGCAGCCTGCTGCACTGCTAATTCTTGCACTTCAGTTCGACTACCAGACGGCGCCTCCATCTTTTCTTCCGAAGCATGCGCCAATGGTTTGGCCCTCGACCATATCGATGAATACCGCATTAAAAAGGCAATCATATGATCAGACTCTCTATCTGTCCTACAGAGTTTACAGTTACGAGATCCTAAAAACCCTCTCATACAAAACCTTGCTCTTCGAATATCTCGTATCTTAAATAAGTCAAAAATAACTTTACTATGGATTCCGAGCCATGTCGGAATTAAAGGCAATGCATATGTTGACAGGGAAGCAAAAAATGCATTCAATCTCCAACAAACAAATATCAAACTACCATACACAGATTTTAAACCTACTATTCGTACAGCCATTCAAAATGAATGGCAGCAACGCTGGTCTCGAGAGACCACCAAAAAACTTTGTAAAGTACAACCGAACCTGAATAAAACATCTATTCCCAGTCGGAAAGATCGTAGAGAGGAAGTTGTCCTCGCTCGGCTCCGTACTGGGCACACATATCCTACTCATTCGTACCTTTTAAAACGAGAAGATCTACCTTCATGCCAACGTGACGCATATGACACTCCATTTACAGTGGAACATTTTTTAATAGAATGTTTCGATTTTAAACACATTCGTGATAACTCCTTTCGAGTCCCCGATATGAAAACTCTTTTCAGTTCCGTGGACTCGAAGGCATTATTTAACTATTTGAAAGACATCGGTCTATTCTATAGACTCTGATGTCTTTTAACCCACCTTACCCTTTTGGACGTTATATATATCACATATTCCATATCATCTATTCGTTATCTCTTTTATTATTTTAACCCTCTTTTTATTTTTAATTATCTACACAAACAATGCGAATGCTTTTAAAATGGACATGATATTTACACAGAGTTACGCCTCATCAGAGACGTATATATTCTCATCAGGTTTAATTTCATGGTATTGCCCGCAAATTTTCTTCTCGTGACGAGTTGTTTCCCTTGAAAAGAATCTCTTGTATATTGAGTTAGGAAACGTGTCATCAACAAATCCCATGGTGCACTTACCTTCATAAACGAGAAAGCTTTTCGGTCTAAACCTGCACTGTGTATGTCAAATACGTGTGAACTTTGATGATGATTGTTTCACGACGAAGAAGAACTACGGGAAAGACTTTATTTAAGTGTTGAAACAGTCGATTTTCTGTTGTGAGTGTCTGAGTGACCAAGAATAGAAAATGGATTGGACAGCGATCGCGATGAAACAACGAAGGAATTTGTCATGATTAGATGGATCGCTGTGCCTGTGGATCGGACATGTTAACAATGAAGCTATCTATACTCCATGGATATAATCTAAATATATCACAATATATGAATACTGCCATTCCAACTAAATTTTCCATTAAAACACTTAAAACAAAGACTACCCTGGTTGAGATTTTAAAATCGTCATCCAACTAAGATTTCATCAGTTCATCGGCAATTTCTCAATATCATTTGCAGTTAGCAACAGAACATGGCATAAGTAATGTGACATTTTTATTAACAAGAATTGTAATTTTTAATTTTTGTAATTTCACAATAATAAATTGAAACCTGCAGTGAACTGACAGCAATCACTCATCATGGCCCATGGTAACGGACTTGAAATGTTTGACCTTATCAAGCAGATAGGAAAAGGAAGCTATGGTGAAGTGACATTGGCTCGACATAAAAGAGACAAGAAACAGGTGGAGTGTGTGACTGAAACATGTCTTTATAACTTATCTGCATTAAATCTAAAGGATAGTTGCTATATATTTATTTAAATCTATTTTCAGTATTAAAAGAAAAGGTTTTAAACTTTTCATAAATATCACAAGTGATATCAAATTTAAATGATGTGCATATATATGCATGTATATAATGATTAGTTTTGCAAATAGAATGAGCCCGTCATAAAGCATTTAACAATTAAGGACATTGGAGGAAACAGCTGTGATATCTGATGTCATTTGAGCTATATATATATATATATATTTATATACTGAAAGGATAAAGAAACACAGAGTAACAAAATATGCAACAATTATTGAATTAACTGCTTGGCCTAAAATTATAAAAAACGCTCAGAAAAGTATTTTGGTCACTGTGCACTGAAACCGGTGGCCTAAGTTACTCAACCGTGTGATGTACTGTGCCACATAGTGAAAGCGTTAAAGTGCAAAAAACTTGTGCAAAATAATGATGACAAGTTTGTCAACACATCTTGTCATACCACTTGATACCATTGAGGTAGACACATCACTCCGCTATCTACTGTCAATTTAAATCTCTTTCAATCATGGTATGGCTAACAAAAGGTTAGAGGGGTCAGGCTGTTGCAATGCTAATGCAAGGTAACAGCTAGGCAACAGCAGCTCAGGTTACTATTCAGTTCGGTGTGAATGTTTCAACCATGCATAGCATGTCTTGTTCATTATCTGAGAGACACTGGAAGGGTTGCCAACCTACTGCGATCGGGGCGTTGGCGCGTAACAATGTGACGCCAGCACATGTACGTGGCTATTTGTTTTGGCCACCTGCGACATAGCCACGTTAATGCCACTGAAACTGTGATTGAAGTGGTAGACAATCATAACTCTCACATTCATCCCAAAATGTTAGGAATTGATTGCCCAAGCTGGGTCTGCGAGCTTGTCATCCTTATATTGGTCTGTCTCTCACTCGTTCACGTCGCATGACTTGGTGGGCGTCACACATGCTGCTCCACATGATAATGCCCGGCCCCATGTAGCCAGAGTTTGTCAAGACTTTCTCACAAGCCATAACATTAACATCACCCACTCAATTGGAATAGTGGAACAATATCCACATGAGAAGGATAAATGCACTGATGATCTCCATGCACAAGAGAATCAGGGCTATGACAGATGTGCGAGCTCAAGGGGGACATACAAAATACTGACAAGTCAGTCAATTTCACTTTGTGATATTGGGGGAGTACCATCAGATGTGCTTCATTTACTTATGGGGCTGTTTGTCAAAATCAGATATAATGCCTCCAACCCGTCCCATATCATTATTTCTGGAACAGCCCTTATTTAATTGTTATAAATGAAAATTTTACGAACAAAAGTATCTAATAATTTTTCAATTTCTGTAGTACATGCAAAAACATGTACAATTTCCTGGGTTGAAGGCATACTGTATAACATGAAATGAACATTCATGGATTTGATGTTGCTATTAAAAACACGAAATTAAATACAACAAATTTGATTGATATACGTGTCTACTGCCTGCTAATATAAGATATCCATGAAAGTTTGTACCACAAAACAATCTAAATGGCTTCAAACCACAAGGGAAAGTACCCACGAACATTTCGTGTTATACAGTAGTCATGCTCTCCCCATCTGGTGCACTATATGTATGCTACCTGGTATGAATTAAGGGATATCCATAGCAAAATATAACATTCTGGTAATTACATATACAGAGATGATAATAACAAGAAAGTTTTGAGTCATTGTGATAAATTGCATGTTTTCATCACCTTTCCTCTTACAGTAGCATTATGACTATCTTCGTTTCCTTTTCAGTATGTGCTGAAGAAGATAAACCTTAAGAAAGCATCTAAAAGAGAGCGATCTTCAGCAGAACAAGAAGCCAAGTTACTGTCAAAACTGAAGCACCCAAACATTGTGTCGTATAAAGACTCTTTTGAGAAGGATGGGACATTGTTTATTGCCATGCAGTATTGTGAGGGAGGGGACCTTTACAACAAGCTCAAGGAAAACAAAGGCCAGGCTCTAGAGGAACGGCAGGTGGTGGAGTGGTTTGTACAGATCGCCATGGCGTTACAGGTTAGTTACTGGTTAATTCTGATGTAATCAAATATTAGCTTTAATTAGGTCAGTAACATCTATACATGTACTGAACCATTGATTCTGCTATAATTAGGTCAGTTACTACTATACATGTACTGAACCATTGATTCTGCGATAATTAGGTCGGTTACAACTATACATGTACCGAACCATTGATTCTGCTATAATTAGGTCAGTTACACCTATACATGTACTGAACCATTGATTCTGCGATAATTAGGTCGGTTACAACTATACATGTACCGAACCATTGATTCTGCTATAATTAGGTCAGGTGCAACTATACATGTACTGAACCATTGATTCTGCTGTAATTAGGTCAGTTACAACTATACATGTACTGAACCATTGGTTCTGCTAGAATTAGGTCGGTTACAACTATACATGTACTGAACCATTCATTCTGCTATAATTAGGTCAGGTACAACTATGCATGTACTGAACCATTGATTCTGCTATAATAAGGCCAGTTACAACTATACATGTACTGAACCATTGATTCTGCTCTAATTAGGTCAGGTACAACTATACATGTACTGAACCATTTATTCTGCTATAATTAGGTCGGTTACAACTATACGTGTACTGAACCATTGATTCTGCTATAATTAGGACAGTTACAACTATACATGTACTGAACCATTGATTCTGCTGTAATTAGGTCAGTTACAACTATACATGTACTGGACCATTGATTCTGCTATAATTAGGTCGGTTACAATTATACATGTACTGAACCATTGATTCTGCTGTAATTAGGTCAGTTACAACTATACATGTACTGGACCATTGATTCTGCTATAATTAGGTCGGTTACAACTATACGTGTACTGAACCATTGATTCTGCTATAATTAGGGCGGTTACAACTATACATGTACTGAACCATTGGTTCTGCTAGAATTAGGTCGGTTACAACTATACATGTACTGAACCATTGGTTCTGCTAGAATTAGGTCGGTTACAACTATACATGTACCGAACCATTGATTCTGCTATAATTAGGTCAGTTACTACTATACATGTACTGAACCATTGATTCTGCGATAATTAGGTCGGTTACAACTATACATGTACTGAACCATTCATTCTGCTATAATTAGGTCAGGTACAACTATGCATGTACTGAACCATTGATTCTGCTATAATTAGGACAGTTACAACTATACATGTACTGAACCATTGATTCTGCGATAATTAGGTCGGTTACAACTATACATGTACTGAACCATTGATTCTGCTATAATTAGGTCGGTTACTGTACAGTTATGCTTTAGGTATACTTACAAAGATAACTTAAGTTTACCAGATAGACCTACATGACATGTGAGATAAAAGTTGGTTAAAACATCCCCACATCAGATTGAGACACCTTAAAGGCACTGTCAAATTCAAATTCTGGCTTTATATAAATCTCAGGTGACAAACTATCTTTCTGGCATGCTGTTTAACTGTTTAGATCCAAATGTATGTAATTTATATATACACAGCTGTACTATATGCCTTTTGAAAATATCTAAGTTAAACTTGTTTTAATCTTGTGAATTAATGTGTATTTAAACATGCTTTACTTTTCGATCTGCAGTACATGCACGAGAGGAACATTCTACATAGAGATCTGAAAACTCAAAACATATTTCTTACAAAAAGTAAAATCATCAAGGTCGGTGACCTGGGTATAGCAAGGTAAGTATAGCTGTTGCTACAAATACAATACCTGTATGTCAACTCTCAGGGACAATTTTAAGTGCCAGGTTTATATAAAGACTCTTAAGAGACCCCCTTGGTACCAAATTGCAAAAACATATTTGTTTTAATTTCCAAAGATAATGTATGAACATTCTGAATTCTTGATACATGTAAGGTGGCAGTACCCTAATCGGATCGGTACCCAAATCGGATCAATTTTTGCAAAAATACACATAAATAAATAAATGTGATGAAGTCTTAGAATAGATAGCTATGCACCATTTTTTGACTACAGATAATTAGTTTTTAAGTTCAAATAGCGCAAGAAAACGTAATTGAAGCTCAAATGTCAATGTTTTGATTACGTTTTTTTAAAAATGGCTCGTGCGACGACTATGCAATATGTTTTGGACTATAGGAATAAATTCACACTATAGAAATACTTTTTGTCACATAAATTCTAAAGGTCATCATAAAATGTTAATATGCTGACAAAAAAATATTCATTTGAAGCGTACGATACTGCAAAATTCAAGCCGTGATCCGATTTGGGTCCCGACATTCGCAAAAACAGGAGATGCTGATTGGTGACTTCAGAGCGTTCTATAAATATCGTAAGTGAGCCCCGGGTGCTAATTTCGTTTGTGAGAACACCCATCGATCTTCTATTTTTGATAAAACTATAAATGAATATAATTCCTCTTCAGATTTTTCAATGATTTAATAAAATGATGGTTTGGTGATCCGATTTGGGTACTGTCACCTTATATGAAAATTTCTGATTTAAAATATAAAATCCCCAAAATCAGATGTGAAAATTCCATTTTTAGGTAAGATTAATCCAAAATTCTAAATTTAGTTATTAAAATTCCTATATTAATTATTATTACACAAACAACAAAGATAGGAGGGAGTAGCGTACATTGCAGCAGGCTTACAAGTGTCAATGTGGACTTTTCTAATTTAGGAACAGCTTACTGTCCTGCAAGCCTACAGTTATAAATCAATAATATGAAGTCAGGTAATTCTTGATTGTAGGTATGGAAGTTCTTAATCTTGGTAATTTAATTGTCAGGATTAAGGAGTATCAGTATGTTAACACATACCTATGTAAGCAGATGATGTAAGATTTATTCTGGGCATATTTTTGCCAAACACCTAGAACATTGACCTCTACGACTGGTTAAGTTTGTAAAGCTAAATATAGCCCCAATTTATAGTTTGAAAATTCAAATCTTATCTGGTTTCTCACACACTGATTGTTCATCAAGACGAACATGTCAATCAAGTTTCACTTTACACATAAAGTCTATTTCATATAGTTCTATTTTACTTAAGTTTGTAAATGAAATATTTTTTATTCACAATTATCTATTAGATCATCTTACGGAACAAGACATTTTGTCCTTGGAAAACATTGATGTATCTTTAAAAATCTGCTTTAAAAAGACCAGTATCTGTGATTAATCAACATAAGCTGACAATGATTGCAATAGTTATGATGCAGGATCTTTTTTATTACAGTTACTTTAATATCGAAAAATATTTTTCTGAATGCTTTAAAAAAAATTGATTCATCTGAGACGTATCTTGATAGTGATGAAAGTCAGATGACACTTGTTGTGATTGACGTTTTGTTGTTGACAGAGTATTGGACAGTTCCAGTAATTGACATTTTGTTGTTGACGGAGTATTGGACAGTTCCAGTAATTGATGTTTTGTTGTTTACAGAGTATTAGATAGTTCCAGCGACATGGCTACCACCCTTATAGGAACCCCTTACTACATGAGTCCCGAGCTCTTTTCCAACAAACCTTACAATCACAAGGTAGGCAGTGTCCAATGATCATTTATAATTGGTAAACCAGTTTAATTGGAAATGGAATGATCTGCAGCATGTCATACCAAATAAATGTAATGGAGTTATTGCCCTATCTAAATATAATTTTGTTTTCATGTTTTCTGTTTATTGTATATTGTAAAGTGAAAAATAATCAGACTGTAAGTAAATTATTGAAAGTTATGTAATTTTCAAAAATTCCTTCACAATCTTTGAAAATGATTCATTGTGAAAGTTTTTTGTGTCAATTTTTCTATTTAGTTTGGAATAGAAAAGAAAAAACTAATGAGATAGGTACATGCAGCTAGTAAGTGACATTTATACGATTTAATGAGGGCTATTCCAGTAAAAGGACTATTCTGAAAAGAAATACGTACCTTGCAGTGCTTTGATGAAAAAAAGGAAAATGAACTAAACGACAACAATAAAAACACCACAGTGTTCTGAGAGTAAACACTCAACATGGCCAGAGTTGAACCTTTAATCATAATAAAGTTGCTTTAACATGTAAGATATGTATGACCATGGTCCAGTCCCACTGTAGTTACATCGGGAACAAAATTAAGGGGAGATAATTACTGTATGTATGGAAGCACTATAGTGGATTTCTCTAAAGTTTGGACTGCATGGGGCCAAGGTTCCTAAAATTGAAAAGTGTTTTTTTAACAAATTAATCAGCAATATAATGAGATGGTGCCTTTCCTTACAGTCTGATGTGTGGGCCCTCGGCTGCTGTGTTTATGAGATGGCAACATTAAAACATGCGTTCAACGCCAAAGACATGAACTCCCTTGTGTACAAAATACTCCGAGGAAAGGTACAGTACATGCTATAACACCACTTGTAGATATCACAAAATACTCTGAGTAAGAGTACAGTTGTACAAAGAAAATATCATGTGGCTTTTTCATATCTTACCACAACTTTATCTGACTCTTTAGGTCGGTTTGACAGTGTCCTTTTGGAGTAATTGATGAATTACTCAAAGTTTAGTATACTAGACATTTTTAAAATGATAAAATCATTGAAAATTCATTCCATTTCGACAACTGAAAATTCCCAATTTACATAGTTTTGCTGATAATCTTCCCAATTTGAACTTGGGGTATGTTTTCTAAAAAATACTCAGTAAACCCCTGCACTGCATATCATGTGTCCACCTAGTATCAGCTATTGGGTGGATATGGAAGTTGTATGATAACAGGTTTAGCCTTGTGATAAAGGAGGTTAATTTGTGTTAAATGTTGCACATCAGGCCTGATATGGCCTAGGGAACATTTGCTGTACCAAATATACAAAAAGCCTTTATGTAGATGGAAGTTATTATAAGATCAACATGTTACAAAGACATGGTCACATTAAATTTTGTCAGACATTCGAGACAGATTCAAAATCAAAACGTAGAGTACTTCACTAATCATGCATTGCAATTCAGGATTCAATTAGGCCCATTCTAAAATCCCTCACCAAATCTTTTCATGCCTGGTCAAAATCCAAATGACTATTTGTAGGCGTTTTCTTTTGACAGTTAACTGTCTCATTTTGCATTGGTATGTAAATCTACTGACACCATCGACACCATTTATGTTTAGATGCCTCCAATGCCAAAACAGTACACGCCAGAGCTTCTCCAGATCATCAAAAATATGTTACACCAGGATCCGGAGAAACGCCCCACGGTGAACCGAATCCTCCGAGACTCCTACATCAAAAAGAACATCTCTATCTTCCTGGAGGAAACCAAGAAGAGGTAAAGTGTTGTCACTGTTGGATGATGAAAGTCCTTCCATTGGATTTCAAAAGGGTTTGGTCCTGTAAATAAGTAAATATGCTGGATCCTACCTAGGTGAATTTTAGTACTGTTTTAGGGGTAAATTTCCATTTGAAGAAAAAAATCCCCAACTCTCAAAGTTTCTTCTCTGAGCTGGAAAATTTGCCAATCTCTATATAAATAATTTCCCCAATCTGAACACTATCTTCCTGGTTTGAAAATTTGATTATTTTTGTAGGAATGTTGAACTGAGTCCTAAGACTTTAACATTGTCCTGTGTCTTGAACTGTAAACGTTCTTATTTAAGCGATTCAAATGTTAGTACATTATCAAATTTAAACAGATCAGTGCATTGATGAATTAGCGCATCCACATATAATAAGCCAGAGAAAACAATGTACTGGAAATTCAATTAATGCATTGTTCCATAATTTAGTGCAATATCTAGAGCACAAACAACACTTAATTAAGAATACCACTAAAATACATATGTGCACAGAAATTGTTAACAAAAGAAAATTGTTTAATCAGAAAGAAAATGGTTTTATTTTTTATTTTATTGTAGGTCCAATATGCTAGTTTGATTAGAACAGTTTCTGTATTTTGCCTTCCAATAAAAATGATATATAAATAATTTATTTTAATATTTGCTATAGTTTTAAAGTAGAAGGGTAAGTATGAAATATATAATTAATTAGCTATAATTCAGCGTAGAGTCATGCTGTCAAATCAAAAGCTATTTTAAAATAGATAAAGATTAATGTGTGATGATCTTTCTGAACAGAATAATTTTCTTTGAAAATGCCAGTACATGTATGGACACATATATACTTATGCCAGCTTGTGAGCTATTCCACCGTTTTTCTTAGAACTCTTTTACTAGAAAGTAGGTCCATTTCAAAGTAAGATAACTTAACCCTTAACAGCTAGACCATGTGTAACAAGCAAAATATTTTGTTAATGTATTTATAAAAGTCATGATATTTGTAACTAAAGGTAGACAAAAATACAACTTTGGCAGTGATTTCATGTAAGAATCTAGATTACCAGGTTGGTTTGCTAGTCTCATCAATAATTTTGTGATACGTTTATTTTGTTTCTGTATTTTCTATTTTCCCTGCGTCGTATTACAATGGTAAGCAAGCCACCGTGTCATCTGTTGATGTCATCACTGGATTCTCCCTAAGTTGTTTTGAGCACCAGTAATATGTTTGCAGTCTCTTTGGTACAATAAATCCTTATATGACAATTTTTAATTCCAATTTTGTGTCCAGTGTACTTGTCTGTAAATATGATTTTGCATTATTAAAGAGTTTTTTTCACCATTCATGCAGGATCTGAATCTGCAAACCCCTCCCCCCAATATTAATATAGCACTGGAAAATCTTAACTTTAAGCACATATATATTAAAGGTTTGAAATCACTTTCCTTTCCTCTGTGTTTAAGTCACTAATCTAACACAGCTTGCATCATCATGGCCATTGCCTGCATTTTATTAAATGATCGTGTGTAGGCAGTCAGGACCTACACAAAGTTACTTTTGTGAATAAGTTTTCATATTGCTGAAAAGTTGTTTGTTGTAAAACTCATTCATTGGGTTCTCATTAATTTGTTTGCAATGTTTCACGATGTTTCAAGTATCAATGTTTATAAAGAGCTGTCAACTATTTGCAGCCCATTCGTGTTATTAAAAGATGACAAATATTTGTTTACATTCATTCCTTATTGATTGGCATATTGTAAATCTGGTAAATTCTCGGGCACATCTTTTTTGAAAGTGTTGGTAGACTCATATTTTATCATCATGAAGAATTAGCATGGCCTTGTACAACTTACCACTGAACAGTATCAGGAGGTGTTACAGGACCTGGAATAATCTTGAGTTTTCCTGTTCTACAAGTATCACAGTAAAAACTCTCATAATTATTCAGATATATGTAAATATTGTGTACCTTTTAAAAAACAAATTACTGGATAAGAAATGTTGATTGTTTATAATACTGATTTAATCAATGATGTGTTTGTTGTGCTTTGTAGTCGACCGAGCAGTGCCAACAAGCCGAGTAGTGCTGCGCGAGTCCGTCCCACTTCATCACGCTCCAGTGCCAGTCACAGCGACAGGTCTCATCACCCACGGCCACCTCCGGCTCCTTCAGCGCCTTCATCCCAGGATATTGTTGATGGAGGAAAAGAGAAAGTTAGTGTGTTTCATGTCAATGCCAATAGCAACCGTGATCAGGAACCACCTCCGTCAGAACCACAGCCAACGCCTGTGATTCTGCGAAAACCCACTCATGCAAGAAAGCCATCAGATGGTGCCAAACAGGACCTGCCCCCAATAGCAGAAGACAAGGCTGTAGCCCATTCGGACAAGAAACTTGATTCATCTTCAGGTTCTGATCAGGACACTGTCAAGGCTAAAAGCCTTAAAGAAAAGGAGGTGAAATTAAATTTTAATATTATTTCCTTGGGAAAATTTCTCAAATGATCAACAGCTGATTTTAAGTTTTGAAAGGACATGCTCATAAGACTTTGGCTCATACTATGAGTAGGCTGAGGGAATATAGGGGTGTTGACATTTAAGCACATTGAACAATATTAAGGATTTTATTGGAGCATTTGAAGTGGTACATTTGTCACAGCCTGTTGGTACAAGTACATAGAATCTGGTTTTCACTGATTAGTCTTACTTGTTAAGTATATAATGTATTAATATTTTTTCCCCAGAAGCCTTCCTCCCCTAAAAAGAACAATGCATCTAGTCCCAGAAAGAAGAAAAAAGAAAGCTGGATATCAAAGAAAAATAGCCGTGGTGATGGTGAGAGGTCGGAGGCAGATTCTGCTGCAAATGTTGATTCAGCTGCAAGTGGGACAAACTCAAACCACAAAAAGTCCATTTTCAAAAACGTGAGTGATTTTCAACCGTAAAGTCATTAGTTATGTTTAGGAATACTGATTATCATTCTTTGTTGAGAAAAGATAAAGAATAACAAGGTCACTATTCTACAAAGACACCAGCCATGCAGTATTTCTTAATAAGATTGGAATTGCGAAAATTGATGTCACGTACAACAATGGTGATTGTCTTGTACGTACTACAGGTTACAAATTAAGACCATTTAACCAGGTAAAAGTTGGTTTGTGACATTGGTTAGTTAACCATGATCAGTGCTGGTTATAACATAGTTAAGGTAATATAAACTCAGGTGGTTGTGACATTGGTTAGTTAACCATGACCAGTGCTGGTTATGACGTAGTTAAGGTAATATAAACTCAGGTGATTGTGACATTGGTTTGGGTTTAATAGCATGCAGCCACAGACGCTGAGCCCCGCCACTTTTCACATGATCGTTCTGTAAGTAATATATTGCTGTGTGAAAATCTGTCTTGCTGTGTGTGTGAATTAATACAAGGGAATCTCTGAATCTAGAACTGTCACTTCTAAACTCTGTCAGGGTTGAGTGGAAATGTTCTGTAGTTTTATTAACTAATCCTTTCCATCTCTATAGATCTAGACTAGTCACTGAACTTTGGTTGGTATAAGAGTAAATGTTTAGGATAAGATCTATACAGTTGAGCCTTATTAATCCAGCCAACACTTACATTGATCCCAAATCCAAACAGCTGTCCCACTATTCAAGGTACATGTATGTTTTAGAGGACAGACTTTACTTTGAGGATATATATTATTGCTATTCAAAAGAGTTCCTGTCATCAATTCATTGTACCATCCGGTTTAAGTTTAAGCTGAGAATAAATTGGTTGGATTCATGAGGATTTTCTGTGTTTCAACATCTTAATATGTTTCTATTAACATTTCTGAAAACTATAAACTAGCTACATTGAAGTATTTTTTGAAAGGAGGGAGGCAGGTTAATTATAACCACATACCTGTAAATGTCATTCTGTTTTTAACAGGAGAGCTTGCAGAAATTTATCATCCCCCCTTCTAAGGTCCATCGAATTCACAATTGAATTCAGGTCTATTTTCATCAAAGTTGTCAAGATAAATCCAAATTTGCACAAAAAATGCATGTTTTTAACACATTTTAAAATTCCTATCCTTTTCTGGTAATTCTTGATTTTTGTTGAGTATAGTGAATTATAAGCAATCACTTGAGGCTTTTCATTTCACAATTTACAAACATTTGAAAATCCTATATACCCTGATAAATACCTGCAGGCACCAACACCATCAGTTAACCTTCATTTGCTGTTTTTTTACACTAACATGTATATTAGGTTCTCAAGAGTAATTCATTTGCTGCAAATATAGCGAGAACAAATGGTGAGTGGATTCCCCGATACTTATGTTATTGTGTAGTACCAATGTAAATCATGATTTCAAATATATCCTGTTTTAAGTTGTAATGTTATACATAATCTAAAGAATGTATATCTATATACATTGTGCAACATGCATGTTTCACCAGTAATAACATGGCTAAGTAGACATATCCATAAAATAGCAAGTAAAAGGGGAGATAATCTGTTACTGACCTGTCCTAAATTAGTGGTTAACTACACGGTGACAAGCTAAGAGTGAGCAGTATTTCTTGTTTTACACTAAACAGCATGTTTAGTTACAGGTTCATTGTATCTAACACAATAATCGAAAAAGTGCACACGTGCTTTTCAGTTCCTAGTAAATCAAAAAAGTAAAATGATGACTGGGTACCAAAATATATTTGTGCATTATTTTTATCATAATGCAGTAAGTGACTTATTATATATAAGAAAATAATTTAGTGTACTGATAATGATGGCTTAATTGCTTGATGCAATACCAGGCTTCTCCAATGTAAACTGTCAGATTTATACAATGTAAACAGTGTCAGATCTATACAATGTAAACAGTGTCAGATTTATACAATGTAAACAGTGTCAGATTTATATAATGTAGTTCCTGTCTATTGGAGGCATCAAGGACCTAGCATTGGTGCTTGACTTGCATCATCTGTGTATGATAATGATATAGATATTGATGTTATTTTTAGCTCACCTGGCCCGAAGGGCCATGTGAGCTTATCCCATGGTGCAGCGTCCGTCGTCCGTCTTCCGTCTTCCGGCGTTCCGGCGTCCTTCAACTTGGTCCTTTAAAATGCTACTTGTCCTGAATGGCTCAGAGGATTTTGACCAAATTTGGTCAGGAGCATCATTGGCCAAAGGGTTCTCAGTTTTGTATAAACGGAGGGTATAACCCCCCTGGGGGCAGAGGGGCGGGGCCAAATAGGGGGAAAATAGGTAAATCTTTAAAAATCTTCTTCTTCTCAACCAATAGAAGAATTTTGACCAAATTTGTCCTAGAGCATCTTTGGACAAAGGAGACTCAAGTTTGTATAAACGGAGGGTGTGGGCCTTCTGGCGGCATAGGAGCGGGGCCCAATAGGGGAAATAGAGGATTTTTTTTCTCCTACTATACAAGTGAAGGGATTTAAACCAAATGCAGTCTGAAGCATGCTTAGGGAGAAAAGAATCAATTTTGTTTAAACTGAGGTGTGTGGATTCCCCTTCTTTGGGGCAGATTAGTGGGGCCCATTAGGGGAAATAGAGGAAAACATTAAAGATCCTTCTCCTTCTGTACCGTTGAAGGGATTTTAACCTAACCAAACTTGTTTTAGAGAATCTTTGGGCAAAGGGAATTGAATATTTATAAATGGAAGATGCAACTTTGTTACTTGTACTCCTTTGATAAACCTGAATGGTACTCAGCAGGTTTTAAATTGAAAAATAAAATACCAGGTGAGCTATTAAGGCCCCTGGGCCTCTTGTTCTAAAGTTATATTAAAATCTATACAAAAAGGAAATTACAAAATTAATAAGTGTATTTGATTATTTAAGTATAACATTCTGTAGAAATATTGATTGCTGAATTTTGAAATAACCACATTTTATGACCAACTAACATTGCCTAATTTGTTTTCTGTGAATAATTAACATATAAAGGTCACTAATATGTATGTAAAGGTTGGATTTCACACGGTGCCAGAGATGCGCCACACATACGTTAAGTATGGCCAGGTAAGGTTCTTTACTAGATGTTGAAACAGGGGGAAACTTCAGGTAGGGACAAAATATAACAATATGTTTAAGAAAAGAATGAAGAACTTTAATATAATTATAGGGCAAAGGTAATTAACATCGAACTTTAACTTTACATTATACAATTATTTAACTTCTGAATATACTGTAGCGGAGCTCTATCGGCTCCTGTTCATGTATTGGAAACTTAACTTAAACTTTATATTATACAATTATTTAACTTCTGAGTACAATGTAGCGGAGCTCTATCGGCTCCTGTATTGGAAACTAACTTAAACTTTCACTTTTGAAAATATAAAGCTGTGAAAACTAAAATTTGAATTGATAAAATATTTGCACGGATTTGTATTTATGGATGTTTCTTAATGTGGAACTTCAGTAGCTGAAGACTGTGTGATATTTTGCTTTGCCGATTTGTTCCCTACTGTTTCCTGTTTAATTTCCTATTTTTGCTAGCAATGCTTTTTTGGGTATGCTCAACAAATTTATTTGCAGACAATTATCTAATGGTAAAAACAAAAACTTAGTTATACAAATTAATTATTGATATAAATGTAGCGGAACTGGACTGGGTTTGTTCGTCGGCGACCATGTAGCTCAATTGGTAAAGCCTCTGTCTAGAGGGTCCCAGTTCAAATCCCGGGCTGACTGTGTATTTCTCTTTCTCCTGTCACATTAATGACAGATTTTGCAAACTTAAAGGAATAATTCATAGTGTTACAGAAATTGGATTTATAATATAGGCAGTTCGACAAAAGGAATTTGATAATGTTTTGTTTCAGTTTGATACTCTTGGTAAAGAGAAAGACGGAATACTTTCCAGAAATACCAATCTTTGAAACTTTTCTCGGGGTTAAAACTATAAGGCAAAAATAAAACTTGCCCTATTTGATTAAATACAAGTACAAAATGTCATAGTTTAAAGGGTTCCATACAATGTACTTATTTAATTTTATCAAAAGAAAAATAAGTTTTAAAGCATTTGGTGATCTTCATTTGACAACTATCAGGTTTTCTAGTCCTGCACCATACACACTTTTGACAACTATCAGGCTTTCTAGTCCTGCACCATAAACACTTTTGACAACTATCAGGTTTTTGTGTCGCCTGCGGAAAGCTGGTGACACAGGTATTGCTATGGCGGTGGCGGCGGTGGCGGCGGCGGCCGCATCCGCGCCCGCACAGAGGTTTTCGTGCGATAACTTGAGTTTCCTTGGGCCGATCAAACTCAAACTTCATGCAGTGCTTTCTTACCAAAAGTGCTTGCTTTGGATAGCTTTTCAGGTCCTAAGGTCAAAGGTCAAGGTCACTGTTACTATAAATAGAAAATCTGTTTTCGTGCGATAACTTGAGTTTCCTTGGATCAAACTCAAACTTCATGCAATGCTTTCTTACCAAAATTGCTTGCTTGGGATTGCTTTTCAGGTCCGAAGGTCAAAGGTCAAGATCACTGTTACTATAAATAGAAAGTCTGTTTTCGTGCGATAACTTGAGTTTCCTTGGTCCGATCAAACTCAAACTTCATGCAGTGCCTCCTTACCAAAAAGTGCTTGCTTGGGATTGCTTTGCAGGTCCGAAGGTCAAAGGTCAAGGTCACTGTTACTATAAATAGAACATCTGTTTTCGTGCGAAAACTTGAGTTTCCTTGGATCAAACTCAAACTTCATGCAGTGCTAAGCAAGTCCTGCGCAGGCGACACATCCACTTCCGTGGAATTCTTGTCTAGTCATGCACCATACACACTTTTGACAACTATCAGGTTTTCTAGTCCTGCACCATACACACTTTTGACAACTATCAGATTTTCTAGTCATGCACCTTACACACTTTTGACAACTATCAGTTTTTTCCTTATCCTGCACTATACACACTTTTGACAACTATCAGGTTTTCTAGTCCTGCACCATACACACTTTTGACAACTATCAGGCTTTCTAGTCCTGCACCATACACATTTTCCTAAATGTTTGAAAAGTTCACCATTGAAATTCATCTACTTTATTGGACAAGAACAGGAAATAGACATGTTTACTATATCACTATTTACATCAGTCCTAAAGCTAGTTTTCTGGCTATTTTGCATGTAAGGATCTTTTGATTTAATGTGAGTGGATAGTTTCAAATTTCATTTTTCTGAAGTTGACTGTAAATTTGTTTCCATATTGTGCTGGACTGGTTACACATCACTTTTAAAAGTTGATCCTTCCTGCTCCTCAAGACATCAAGCTTTGCTACATATTACCTGTCAACTTTGTGCTACAAAGCATTTCATCCTCTATGTATTTATATGCCACTCTGCATAAAAACAAAAAGCTCTCGTTAAAAGAATTATTAGTGTGGTTGAGAAAAAGATGAGCATAATATTAATTGATAAATTTTGTTAGCTCTTTGCCCAATTATGAAAGGGTGTTTTTCAGAGTCTTGATATCTTGTATTAATTTATTAACATAAACTAGGGGTATTGAATCAGATTAATATAACTTTTTATTTGTTACCCTTTCAGAGTCTTTGCAAAGGAGTTTTGTTATAGATGTTAATATGGTTGTTTGTTATGTACATGGTTTAAAGTTAATTGTCACAGAAACATCTATAATATGTTTTATGTTGCAGTACTTTATCTCTTAAGTATTGATATTCTTACTGTTGTAGCCAAAGCCAGTAGACAAACCACGCCCACTACCTCCGCCCCCACAGGTGGAGGAGTCGGAAGGCCTGCCTCAACATCGCCAGGTCTCCAGTCAAGACAAATATTCTGCCATAGAGTCCAAATCTTCTAGTACCTCTAGTTCAAGGGAGGATGCATCCTGGGACGCCGAAACACCACGGGTCAGTTGTCCCAATAGCTTGACCTCTTAAATTAGACTATATATAATATATTGACATATATTTAATATAAATTTATTTTAAGTGCAGCTTCATTCAAGAATTATAATTATGATTGGATAAAGAAATCTCAATCAGTAAAAATGTATATTTTCTTTTACAAGCTAAATTGTGTATTCCAGTTTTAGACACTTGTGGTAAGCTAATGATATTGTTAGCTACGTAGAATCCGAAAACATTTGGTGTAAAGTCATGATGTGTATCACTTGTGAATTGGCACCAATATGCAGAAATAAGAATTATATTAAGTTATTTGGAAAGTTCTAAGGGAGACAAAATCTTCAAAAAGTTAAGGTATCCGTTTTCCATGTTTTACAGAGTTTACCGAACGTGTCAGCTAGAATGAGACGTCGAAACAATGCTTCATCTTGTAAGTTTACGAACATGTTGAAAATTTCAATTGACAGATATAAAATATTTTCTATCACTTTCAATCAAGTAGAAATATAATTTTATTTGTAATAAAATGCTTTATGCATAATAGAAGATGA
Source organism: Mizuhopecten yessoensis (assembly GCF_002113885.1). Classification (NCBI taxonomy): domain Eukaryota; kingdom Metazoa; phylum Mollusca; class Bivalvia; order Pectinida; family Pectinidae; genus Mizuhopecten; species Mizuhopecten yessoensis. Next base: position 275,486 of record NW_018403347.1, on the reverse strand, counting down.
ACCAAAACTTTGTAATGACATTACCCCCCCCCCCCCGTTATGTGATTTAACAGAACCACTCATGAGGTTTCTTATCCCAGTTATTTGATCTGTAACAACAGTTTGAATGTAAATTGATTGAAATGTACACTTCATACATAATAGCTATGGAGCGTCCTCAATCAGCACGGCAAGTCAAGTTAAAGCGGCCCGAATCTCAAAGACTGACAAAAGCCGAAAGGAGTGAGGTATGAAACCAAATAATACAAGGAAACTACTAGATACCTTGGACTGGTGAACATTACTATCTACACTGAATTTCTGTCTGATTGTACTCAAGAAAGCATGCAGTATATGGCTTGGGTACTATATGCAAAGTAGTTTAAGGAAAATTAAGGGAGATAACTCCTAACGGTTTAGTGTTATAAGATGCTAACAAAATAAATCCTTAAGTTTAACATTTTTATTTAAATTATCAACATGTTTTGATTTACAGCATGAACCTGTTAGAACAAAATCAAAACCCAACAAAATCCGACAACCGTCTATACAGGACGACAGCTCCAGTTCTGAAGAAGAAACACTCAAGGAAAACGAGGATTTCAAGCGAGACAAAGAAAAACTCAGGTATTTAATTTGAAACCATTAACAAGCACTGTACCCATGTACTGGGGTGTTTCCCCCCAATGGAAGATTTCCAGGGAGAAAACATGTATGTTAGGCCAAAAATTAAATGTGTGTTTAGGATACAAGTTGAAAATTCTATATGATTGGAAGGTAGGAAAGTTATGTATTACATAAATGTTTTAACTGGCAAAATACATCAATTTGATAACATGAAAAGTATTTGATTGAAAATTCCCTGTAAGATCTTTCAAAGATTGCATTTAGAGAAAAATGCTATAATAGGAAGGGAACTCGGAACACATGACGTTATACAATTTTTTCGAACCCGATTTGCATGAAATAATGAAAATGTTTACTGGGCACAGAAAAAATATGTGAATATAATACTAATACTTGACTGATACTATAATGATTTAGAAATGATTTATTCTGTAAAATCAGAACCCCTGTATAATTTAGGCCTTTAATTATATCTTACAATATACATTCTTGGTATTTAAACCCTGTATAGTCTGGATTCCAGTATTAAACTGAACCAACTATTGGTGTCCTGTATACATTGTATAATCTGGACACCTGTGTATACCAGACTTTTAACTACTGTAACAGGTGTTGCTGTATTTTGACTTCTATTACAAATGAGAATAAGATCCTGTGTCCTCTAGTGGTTTGTTTAACGATGTTCAGCGTGACCCAGTCCATCGATTCCTAAATGGAATTCACTAGTCCAGCCATAAGAGTTATCAAATTCACTAGTCCAGCCATAAATAAGAGTTATCAAATTCAAAAGGGATGACCAGACAACTAAATGGGGAGTCTCTGCAAATTGCCGAGGCTCTCCATTTGATGTCGTCTGGCCATCTCCTGATTTGAATTTAGATTTCTTTGTAAATGAGCTTGCTTTTAAACAGTAGCCATGGCTATCATGTACAGAGTTATTGTTTCAATTGGTGTTCAGTTTAGACTGGTTTCACTGTAGATTTCCCTTCCATATACATATTAATCTTTCTCGTCCTTTCCTTTAACACTATTGTACAAATATACACTGTACAGTTGTTTAAATCCAAGAATTTACTTAATCAACCAGGAGTTCCACTTAGCCTTATTCTGTTTGTGTAGCTGGTCATCGTATGATGATGGGTTTGACTTGTCGAGCACATCTGACAATGATGGGTACTGTATCAGACAAAACTACCGAATGGGTTTTAACTCGTCCGCCATGCTCTACCGGTGATGGTTTTTGTAAGGCTGTGTGGCAGCGTAACATGGCTAGTGGACCGCGTGTAATTCAGCAGGACCATCGTCTTCACATAGAAAAACCCAAGTCGGTTTCCACACGTGTCTGCTTCATTTTTTATGAAAAAAAAAAATAGAACATAAATTTTTAATGTTATGATTTAAGTTACGTAAATAAGTTGTCGAAGCATTAGATGTATTACTTGCTGAACTTTGTTATCAAGAAATAAAAAATAAGCTTCCTTTCTACCTATAAGCTAACACCAAATTAAAAAAAATCTTGTGTTTCTGCTAAACCCTATCTACCCTAAATTTTTGTGCCTTCCCTAAATTTTTATTGACATTTAGTGATATTCTTTGTTGAAGTCAGACATCTTGCTCTATATAAGCATAGTAAAATAATTTCCAAAATAAAAATAAATACCTACTTACCTTACACATTTTTTATGAGGATGATAGCAGAAACAAAAGTGTGTGGTTTTTTTTTCACCTAACTGAAAGGTATAGGATGAAGGAAGGTACTTAGTTTTAGACAATACATAACCTGTTGATATTACGTAAATCTGAACTAGGGTTTGTCGTGGAATCTGGCTCTATTACTAATAGAGTAATAATATATACATTTGGGTGTGTGGTGTGCAAAGTAGAAACAAGTTATGACATATCAATCATTAGATTTTTATTAATCAGAAACAGGATCAGGGAAATGGATTTTTTTTAAAAATAAAATAGTACCTGTATTTAAAGCTGTCATTTACTGCGGTGTTTCTTTTTGCTTGAGAAAATAGGCACTGCTAAATTTGTGGTTACAAAATTGTAAAGTGTGCAGTGTTACTTGACTAGAAACCGTTGCTGTGCTGTTGAGTTTACATATTTACAGAAGTCAAGAGAATAATACTATTGCTTCAGTAACCCTAATTATAGTACTTTGTGTAAAATAACCTGCACATAGGTATATATGTGTGTTCAAATGTGTAAGAGTAATTAAGATACAAAAAGCTGCTGAAATTTGAAGAAAATTTAAAGGGTTTGTGAGACATATTGGATGATATTACTAAATGATAATTTTCCACTAAATTTATTCATTAAAATGTAATTTAATTGCTGTTATTTGAACTATCTTCTTTTTCCAAAATTAATTACTTCTTATAGTGGATTCATGGCTTTTTCCATCATTCAGTAGTGACTTAACAGGTTCTGTAACAGATGCTATCTTTTATTTTTAAGGGAGAATAAAGAGATGAACAATTTTATTTCCCTGCTTGACACCACACTAAACTTGAACAAGGAAGACGATAAGTCAGACGAAGAATCACCAGAGAGTAGGATGGTAGAGGAGGAGGAAGAAAAAGCCCCGTCGCCAGTCGCTAGTCCAGACATCCACCGATCAGCCTCACTGCCAAGTCAGTTATCAACCAATCAAAACACTGATTACATTATACATTCATTTTGTTTAAACCAATCTTATTCCACTTGTCTCTTGTATTTGTATCCTTGTTGAATTAGCGGTAAATGAATTATGGGATTTATAACACCAAACGTTTGTCCAGTAGATTTCTGGTGTCTCAAAGATGAATAGACCCTTCCTCTGGGAGGTTCATGCATATTCATCAGAATGGTTTACCAAATAAAAGGATATAGGAAATATGTAGGTTAATGGGAACTGTTCCTATCACATATGTTATATGCTCTATTTAATTTCACCCTAAAACAAGAGGAAATCTTATAAGATCTGATTAGATGTTTATTGTGTACAGTTAATAAAATCTGTTGTTTGGGCAGTAAATAAAATCTCAAAAATGTTAGTGAACTTAATTGAAAATGGCAAGAGTGAATATTAATTGAACTGAATATTCTTTTAGTTTCATTACCCTGAATGATGTGTCTACAGGTGTAGAGACTTTATGTAGTGCCAACAGATTGTTGACATTGTTGATGGTTGTTTACAGGTGTAGAGACTTTATTTAGTGCCAACAGATTGTTGACATTATTGATGTCTGTTTACAGGTGTAGAGACTTTATGAAGTGCCAACAGATTGTTGACATTGTTGATGTCTGTTTACAGGTGTAGAGACTTTATGTAGTGCCAACAGATTGTTGACATTATTGATGGTTGTTTACAAGTGTAGAGACTTTATGTAGTGCCAACAGATTGTTGACATTATTGATGTCTGTTTACAGGTGTAGAGACATTATGTAGTGCCAACAGATTGTTGACATTATTGGTGGTTGTTTACAGGTGTAGAGACTTTATGTAGTGCCAACAGATTGTTGACATTATTGGTGTTTGTTTACAGGTGTAGAGACACTATGTAGTGCCAACAGATTGTTGACATTGTTGATGTCTGTTTACAGGTGTAGAGACTTTATGTAGTGCCAACAGATTGTTGACATTATTGATGTCTGTTTACAGGTGTAGAGACATTATGTAGTGCCAACAGATTGTTGACATTATTGATGTTTGTTTACAGGTGTAGAGACTTTATGTAGTGCCAACAGATTGTTGACATTATTGATGTTTGTTTACAGGTGTAGAGACATTATGAAGTGCCAACAGATTGTTGACATTGTTGATGTCTGTTTACAGGTGTAGAGACTTTATGTAGTGCCAACAGATTGTTGACATTATTGATGTCTGTTTACAGGTGTAGAGACATTATGTAGTGCCAACAGATTGTTTACATTGTTGTTGTCTGTTTACAGGTGTAGAGACTTTATGTAGTGCCAACAGATTGAGTCAGAGGATACAGCTCTTACACAAGTGAGTACACATGATAGATAGTTGTCATGTCTTGTTTTAAATCACAACTCTCAGATCTTTTATGAAATCTGTTGCTATTGATGATATGAAATCATAAGACATGGACATTACTTGCAGATTATTTAAGGTCAAATTGATTTGTCATTTGAGTCACTGGTACGTTTATGTATTCAAGGAACCCTGTACCACTGCCCAAGACTGTCACTTTGTATTTAAGGAACCCCGTACCACTGCCCAAGACTGTCACTTTGTATTGAAACCTCAGAGTGTTATACTGTCACTTTAACCAATTGGGCTTCCTACAAGTGCTCTGGCCCTACATTTACATTCAAAAGGGAACCGTGTAATTCTCTTGTGTTTTGCCTCCTGTGGGACAGGAATCCTTAAGCTTGCCTTTGAAATAGTGGCTTTAATACTGTTGTTTAAATCTGGAGAAATTATTGTTCCTAATAGTGTAGCCTAACTCAAGAAAATAATAATACTCAAGTTTTCCTACAACATTTTCTTGTAGAAGATTTGAATCTATTGTGAGATTTTGTCATTCACATTAATATTGTTTTAAAACTGATGTTTATCATTAACCAGGGACTGTGTTTCGGGAGTCGGGTTTGAAACTCTCCACAAGGCGTACCAGATTCTCAGCAACATTGAGGATGATGAAGTAGAGGTAATTATTAAACTGGGATAATTGTTGTCTTACCTGCAGTATGGATGGATATACAGCAGAAAATACATGTTTCTGTTTCTTTGGTGTCAGTGATGCTGCAACAATCCACTCATTCCAGTATGTAGATATATTCTGGTTTTATTATTGAAGACAGTGCCGATTTTTACAGAGCATTTTTCACAATTGTGTAATTTTCACAATATTAGAAGAAAGATGAATCTGCGAAGTTAATACAACTGGGAAATGCTCTGTTTAAAAATAGCTACAGTAATATAAAATAACGGTAGAGTCACAACTTTGGCACAATGAGCTGGCAGATGTTATTTTTTTCTTTTTATAAAATTGCAAAAATTGCTCAAAACATGGTGAAATAATGGCTGTACATAATAAGGGAATTGGTCATCTAGTTTTTGCAGTGACATGTTTCACAATATTTATTTTTACTTATATTTGTGTGTTGATCAGATCATGAATTGAAATGTCTTGCAAATTTACATTTATTCCGTCTTATTTCAACAGTGGATATTTGAAACTTATTGTTCATTTCGTAATTCAAATCCCAGCAAGGAAGTTGTTTGAAACATAATGGCAATATTAAGTATTGGTGAAAATGAAATGATTTCCAAAAGGCAAATCAAATTTTTGATATATATAATGCGTGTCTGAATGAGGATAATTTGTTAAAACATCTTCTATTTTAGCCTCAGCTGGTGACATTGATGGGCAAGGAGAACTTTGATTTGTATGCGGGCAAAATCTGGCAACTCAAATTCTGTGAGGAATGTCTACTACAACTGCCAAGTTTACAGAGCTAGCTCCTGTCTTCATGTGAAGTAAACTATTGACATTTTATAAATGGAACATCCAGTATAACTGAGAGATCACAGAAATCAAATGTTCACTAGACCCACCCACTGGACACTACCCAGCACTTCGTCTCTATTGTCACACCCAGTGGTAGACTACAGTACCATTTAGATGTTCATATATGTGTAAGCATGGATCAATGTCTCCTATTTTTCCCTATCTGGCTGTCACTTTTACCAGATATACATATGTCTACCTGGGTTGTCCGTACCATGAGAGCCAGAAAACATATATTATGTTGTATATGCATGTCGCACATATGAAGTCGACTTGAGGAAAGCATTTTGTGAGAAAATTCAAATTTTTCTCACACTATCTATTATAATTTCTCATTTAGCTTTCAATGACTTCATTCAGGCAAGTGAATTCTGTATTAACACTTGTCCAGTAAAAGTTTTAGGAGCTTCTACAAATATAGTATACTAACATACACTATTCTGAATGTGGGTATTAAGGAGGTTTTAATATTTATATATGTATATATGTGTGTGTGTACCTATTAGTAGTTGAATAAGTAGAAAACATTGTCGATGAGAGGTTGAAAGAGATATTTTATATATGAACAGATTTTACTTACTTCTGTTCAGTTAATGTCACCTAATACGCAGACTTTTGAAGAATAATTGCAGCAGAATATTATAGGGCTGGCCTGGTTCATCCATTTTAAAAAGGAAATATAGAAGAAGTTTTTTAAGTAATACATATATATGTCTGTACCTCTTTTTCAAGAAAGCTCCACATTAAAAATCCTGTAATTAAATGTCTTATTATGAAAGGTTATGTAGCACCATGAAATTCATGTTCACTAGCTAAGAGTAGGTAGACAAGATTGTACTGGATCATAACTCTGGCCAGCAAAGATGCATATATTTGCTTGATAGCATTTGAAAGTTAATGCAACTAAGAGAATTAAAAAATAAAGTTAATGAAATGTTTGTTAAGGGATCCAGGTATAATGTGTTAGGGAGCATACATTTTAAAGGGAGATAACTCTTCAACAAAAACCAGGTACCGGTATTTATTTAATGATACATCTTTCTAACATGATATTGAAGCTTGTTGGAGCTATTTTACTGACATGATAATGTAAGCTCGGTGGAACTATTTTAATGACATTATCATGTAAGCTCGGTGGAGCTTATTTAATGACATGATCATGTAAGCTCAGTGGAGCTTATTTAATGACATGATCATGTAAGCTCAGTGGAGCTTATTTAATGACATGATCATGTAAGCTCGGTAGAGCTTATTTAATGACATGATCATGTAAGCTCAGTGGAGTTTATTTAATGACATGATCATGTAAGCTCAATGGAGCTTATTTAATGACATGATCATGTAAGCTCAATGGAGCTTTTTTAATGACATTATCATGTAAGCTCAGTGGAGCTTATTTAATGACATGATCATGTAAGCTCAGTGGAGCTTATTTAATGACATGATCATGTAAGCTCAGTGGAGCTTATTTAATGACAAGATCATGTAAGCTCGGTGAAGCTTTTTTAATGACATTATCATGTAAGCTCAGTGGAGCTTTTTTAATGACATGATCATGTAAGCTCAGTGGAGCATATTTAATGACATGATCATGTAAGCTTGGTGAAGCTTTTTTAATGACATACATGGCCCAATTATTCAAAAGGTGATTAGCTTAATTGCATTAGCATTTACAACATGAAATGAATCTAACAACTTGACTTTGATTGTTTGTGATTTTGTTTTTATCACATTCAAAACAGTGAAAGCATTTTTGTGATGAAGATCAACTGCTGATATATATATATCTTTGTGCACTTATTTCAAAGTTAATGACATCTTTATCTCTGGTAAATAGATTTTTATGGTATGTTTAAGAATATTTATTTGTAAATTTTAAAGTAAAATTTATTTATTATCTTATATTTGTTTCCGTCCTAAAATCTATCAATCTATGCATTCCTTTTGTGTTGATTTATTTCTACAACTTTTATACAAAGTATAGGTAAATGCTCCTTTGTACTTTTATTAGTTGGAAACCCTGCCCGACTCCAACAGATCCGATCTACTTCTTAATGATACTTGATATTAACTCATTCACCCCTGAAGACACATTTGAGCTCTTCCAGTTCAAATGTTCGAATAGTTCATAATGAAATTTAAGGGGTGAATGAGTTTATCAATACATTCATTTGATTTTATCATTTTCTGTACACAAACAGTTTGTGCTGGCCCCTCTAATCAAAGTCGCCATATACCCCCTGTGTCCAGGTAAATAGTCCTTAAACAACGAGAACCTCAGTAAACTAAGCATACACATATACATGACAGTTGTGTGTCTGTCGTTCGTTCAAACCTGCCAGTAAATATTCTATTTGTTCATTTATAAATCCTTTTTGTAAAGCATTTTTTTTCACATTTTCGTTGATGTACTTTGTACGTATGACAGAATTTGTAGGACTCTTATTTTGGCAGGGTTGTGAATGTGTGTGTGCTTTTTTAAAATGTAATCAGAACTACAGTAAAGTTCAAGAAGTCTTATTTTTGTATTAAAAATAGGTCTCAAACTGAGGATGAGTTAGATTCTCATTGGCTATTGATTTCATTACATGTACCTGTTTTGTTATTTTTCAAACATTTATGAACTGAATTTGTTAATCAAAGTTTTCGTAAATTTATGATGTCATTTGTTTTGTTCCATTTGGATTTTATTTCATTGAGGTATAAGAGATCAAGAACTAATCATATTACTCGAACTGACCAGTGGTCTACATACAACTGACCAGTGGTCTACATACAACTGACCAGTGGTCTACATACAACTAACCAGTGGTCTACATACAACTGACCAGTGGTCTACATACAACTGACCAGTGGTCTACATACAACTTACCAGAAGTCGGTGAATGGGACATGAGGTTTTAGATAAACACCACCATACTTATTCCACGTACATGCCAGTTGATTGTAGGCACAGCTAGACATTCCAGTTCACGGCTTTACCTTGGTATTGTAGATACATTCTAGTTTATGTCTAACAACTTTCAGTAGCATGCTTTTGATTCTACGTTTGCCTGTCAAACACACTATTATAGTTTATGGAAGTTAGCTCCAGGTACAGATCAGGTTCCCGTAAGCTGCACTTCAACGATGCAGTCATTATCCAGTGGCAGTAATGCTATATTAGTATACACATATTAGATTTCAAAATAAGATAGAACTCCTACACATTATGGGGATTCATTTCCAGGTTGGGATATCAAATTCGTTTTGTTAGTAGTAGAGCCAGCAACAGGAATTTGTATATCTGAATACATCTGTGAAAATCTGATTTTATATACATGAAGAAATAACATTTTGGGGAAATTAGAACTATAATTGGCTTATGAATATTTGAAATAATTCCATACATCTGTCTGCTATTTTTAATTCCAAATAATCTATATATATTTTATTAACATTTCCATATGTTACATGCAAGACAGATTGTACTTTATGATTAACCATATTTGTCCTACATGTATGTAAAATTTATGTTTAATTGTAACTTTGACCCAGTTAATATTGCTCTATTTGCGGTTTGAACCAATAATCACTGTTGAATATCTGCTTTTCTTCTGGTTTATGCTATGTATTAGTAAGAGGTTTATTTGTAAAAAATGGCTCTATTTAAATATATCCAAGTGCTAAACTAGGATGTAATTTTAATCTCATTTGTGTAATATATCTTGATTATTTTTTGTTAAAGATTCTTTATTGCATAAACTGGGATGGTTTCAGATAATTGCCCTATGCATGTCAATTCAATACCTGACCTTTAATTCATAGTCCCCAAAATGTAATGTGTAGAAAACAATGTGTCATTACTGTGTTGTGGTCAATACTGTCTTGTTACAACAATGAATCCCTTGTACAAGATGGTACCCGCTTCACATTGTAGCTGAAACTGTCCTTATGGAACTCACTGGAAGGAGTAAGGGAAACCGTCAGAATGGAACCTGTTACTCTGTACATGTGCTGGGGAAACTGGTGGTGTTTATTTCTTTTTACATTCCTTTAATTTCATGTAACAAATCTTGGGAATATTTTCCAGTGTTGTTAAAGTATATTTGTATGCTTATGCTCTGTGATTTTAGATGAACATGTAATCATTTGCAGAAGACGTCCATTTTCTGATTTAAATATTACCCGGGTAACGTGTATGTTGACATATGGATTTGTAATTGTACAATATAAATGGAGGAGGAAGTCAGATCTGGCCACCCAACCACATTTTAACAGTTGTTCGTTTTTAAGTGTAAAATCGGTTGTTGCTCATTTTATTTGACAATTAATTGAAATGTAATAATAAATTGTTCAAACCAAGGTCAAAATACTAATCAATCTTCTTTATTTTTTTTAATATCACATATACATTTTGTTCACTTATTGGTTGATACATTTTTCATTATAAAAACGTTAGTATTGGATGATGACAGGAACATAACCCTAGACAATGGAATCTAGATCTGAGACAAATGACCTCGTTTTGTCTGCTTAATCGCCCAAGGAAATGTTAATCAAATCCACTTTTTTATTTTCTCGAAAGAATGACATATATGTCTGTTGAAAACTGATTTGGTAAATTTACAGGCATGTACCAAGGCCTCTTATACACACAATGAAGGAGACACCATCTCACTGGCATAATTTTTATCTATAGTTATGATGTAATAAATACTGTCTACCACCACCTGCTTGTCCGTCATATGTTGTCGTTGTTTGATAATGAAATGTTACTGAAAATGTACATATATAACTCATTCACCTCTTAAGACACATTTGAATATAATTTCAGGGGCGAATGAGTTAAGTGGTATTCAAATTTAAGCAATGCCCTAATATATGATTGCACTAAATGAAACTTCTGTTTATATTTTTCAATTGTATATGATTTAAGTGTCTTATTCATCAAAAGGGCGCTTATTATATGTTAAAAATTGGTACATGTACCACGCAAAAATATTCTGTCCGCTAAAATAACTACTCCTACAGTATATAGGAGGTTTTCTGTTTCATAAGCAGGGAACATTGGCGGAGCGGCACTTCGGGAAAGCTAACTGTTGTAAAACTGAAGTCATAACGTTCGTTGTAAAGCTTGGAAGCGAGGTTACCGTTATTGCTATACACATGTACTCTCGAGGTACAATTAAGCCGATATGTGATGTCGTCTTAAATTTCAAGTTTCGGAAGATAAAGGAGGTGTCAAAATTCTTGTTATAGAAGTGAAAGCAATCATCAATCATACTTACATATAGGGCTGGTTGACCATTGACATATAGGGCTGGTTGACTATTGACATATAGGGTTGGTTGACCATTGACATACAGGGCTGGTTGACCATTGAAATATAGGGCTGGTTGACCATTGACATATAGGGCTGGTTGACCATTGACATATAGGGCTGGTTGACCATTGACATATAATATTTTCAGAATTCTGATCACCTTTTTCCCTGAAATTTGAAGAGTCAAAACAAATGTAATTTCAAACACAAGATTAAACACTCTTTTTATGGAGTGAAAAATCATACTCCCTAGGCGCTACTGAAAGCAGTGCTTGTATAAATATATGAATTTAATCTGACAGATGCAGCATTCCTTCATTCACAGCTCTTTCATCACTTCAGCTTCATTGGAAGTATAAAACAGAAGTGCTCGAATTAATACAATAATGTTTTCTTGCTCGCAGCATCAATAATGTTCTCGGTGATGAAATGTTATGCGGACAACCACTTCTTTAATGATGTTTACTTGCTGGCAGTATCAAAACTTTCTATTGATAGAAGATATTTGTGAATGGATTGATATATGACATATCAAATCTTTAAAAAGTGATTTTGGTTTCAGCAGGATATGAACAGTATACAATCGGATAGAATTCAAGCATTTTGACAAGTATTCAAGACCGAGATTCAAGATTCCCAACAATTTTACAAAATCCCATCAAAGTTGCTGTTAGTCTGTATGGGGGATTGTGTAATTAAGAGACCAAACAACTTGGGAACGGTGAATATGCATTAGTATGTGTTGAACAAATGAGGGATCCTTCATATAGTGTTGTTTGTAGAACGTCTTGTGCAAATTGGGAATAGCTGATCTGTATCAATGGTGGATTGCAGAGTGCAAAAGTTAGGTCACTGTTACCTATGACTTAACCTTTGACCTTCACGTTGGAAAATGTTTTTCAGTGGAACATCTTCTATTCTATTTCACCTGGAGAAACCAGATTTGATGTACAAGGACATCTTGGAATGGCGGAGTGCAGAGTGCAAGAGTTTGGTCACTATGAAGTATGACTAATTGACCTTTGACCTTAAAGTTTTAAAAAGTTTGTCTGGGACACATCTTCTATACTATTTCACCTGGAGAAACTAGATTTGACGTACATGGACATCTTGGGATGGCAGAGTGCAGGATGCAAGAATTAGGTCACTATGAAATATGACTTGACATTCCAGTTTTGAAAAGTTTGTCCGGCACATTTACCAGATTTGGTGTACAAGGACATCTTGAAATGGCGGAGTGCAAGAAGTAGGTCACTATGTCCTCACTGTGACCTATGCTTCCTGACATAAGTGTACTCTTAGTTAAATATAGAAATCATTACTGGTGTGGGACTATGGATTGTCTTGCAATACTTTTCCTTGTTAGGTCACTACCCAGATCTTTCACACTACTTTTGCATTACATGTATAGTTCAAGTTACCTTTGTTACAAAAGTATTTCTTTTTCATTTGGCAACATCAATAACATCAGTTTTTACATAACTCAGGTGACCGTTAAGGCCCATGGGCGTCTTGCTTATTTATACCCCATAAACCTCAACAAAATGGGATTCTATCCTTTTATTTACATTCAGAGCGATATTGATATTTGTTGGGATAATTTCTAAAATATCGGTCTTGTGCAAGTCTAACACTACGGAAGGTATCAAAACTGATGACGTCATCACTCACTGTGAGACGTCGTCTTGGTAAGATGAATAAGCAAATTAAGATGTAAATTATTTTTTGATTTCAATCAGGGACAGTATATAGAGTTCACTATACGTCCCTGTTTCAATTGAATACTTCTGACAAAAAAATATTGAAAACAATCTATGAATGTATCTACTTCCCGCGCTCCGCGGAACAACAGAATATTCATACGCCAACTGAAAAGTTCATTGAAAAATAACCTTTAACATTTTAAGTAGGTACATGTATATTGAGTCCAAGTTCAGAAGAAATGTAAATATTATTTAATCAAGTTAACAATCTATATACGTACACTGTTCAATAGTAATAAATACATATTTTTTTTAGTTGAAATACCACAATAGCATTGATTTTGTCAAAAAAGGCAACAAATCTTGTAAAAACTAACGGAATCACAAGGAAAGTGTGTTTGGATCATATTCCTGTGATAACAAAGCAGGTTATTTGATAAGGATGTTTCAACAATGAAACGCAAGAAATTTGCATTATCAGTCGAAAAGGGGTTACATGTCATATTTTAGAACAAGCCATATGTTCTTAGTTCCTCATCAGACACGTTATTTAGCCAAACCCAGGTCTTTAAAACATGATCAGCTTACACGGTTGCATACTCTTTTTGAGACTGATATTATTTTTCAGAATCCCCCCCCCCCCAAAAAAAATCAAAACAAAATCCTGTTGTATGTCCATTTTATCCTTATACATTCAGTTTATATTATGGTTATATGGCTATAGCTAGGACTTTGAATGTTTTAGATGGACGATTTCATTTGTTAGCGATGAAGTTAAAACTGCATCATACTGCAGTCAATTGCAAGCAGACGTGACGTTACATAAAGCTAACACTGATGATTTTAAATATGTTTAGTTTACTAAAGCTACTCTTTGGTGACAGCTCAGCAGGCTTTACTTACACCGTATTATTATATACTGATTGTTTACCGATCCATCTGTAATATCCTCTGCACGGCAAAGGACACCAAATGGAAAGGGAAGGCCACATGCACACGTTTTCTGGGATCCGCTCTATCAGGGAGCATTCTTTTGTATAGATTTCGGTAAGTTAATATTGATTTATTAAGTAATATAATATTGTGAAAAGTTTTTGAAAATTGATAAGTGGTGGTGATTTCGTGTGATCGCCTTTATCCAGCGGTACAGATTGAACAAAAATTTCAATAACAATTGCTATCATGGTTTATAAAAAAAGGTTGACGATTTACGGTGTTACATTACTACATGGTTTTACACAAACATCTCACAACATCTGTATTTTTTGTCAGGATTATAAATCAAAACCGCTTACAGCTATTCTAGAATGTTTCAGATATTATTTCTTACATCCTTGTGTAATGTCGCACGAAATCGAAGTTATAGACTCTGTGTAGTAATGATCTTCATTCAAACACTTTACCTCATCAGGCTCTACCCGTGCTGTGTAGTATCTTACTGATCTTCATTCTAACAAGTTACCTCATCAGGCTCTACCCGTGTTGTGTAGTATCTTACTGATCTTCATTCTAACACGTTACCTCATCAGGCTCTACCCGTGCTGTGTAGTATCTTACTGATCTTCATTCTAACACGTTACCTCATCAGGCTCTACCCGTGTTGTGTAGTATCTTACTGATCTTCATTCTAACACGTTACCTCATCAGGCTCTACCCGTGTTGTGTAGTATCTTACTGATCTTCATTCTAACACGTTACCTCATCAGGCTCTACCCGTGTTGTGTAGTATCTTACTGATCTTCATTCTAACACGTTACCTCATCAGGCTCTACCCGTGTTGTGTAGTATCTTACTGATCTTCATTCTAACACGTTACCTCATCAGGCTCTACCCGTGTTGTGTAGTATCTTACTGATCTTCATTCTAACACGTTACCTCATCAGGCTCTACCCGTGTTGTGTAGTATCTTACTGATCTTCATTCTAACACGTTACCTCATCAGGCTCTACCCGTGTTGTGTAGTATCTTACTGATCTTCATTCTAACACGTTACCTCATCAGGCTCTACCCGTGTTGTGTAGTATCTTACTGATCTTCATTCTAACACGTTACCTCATCAGGCTCTACCCGTGTTGTGTAGTATCTTACTGATCTTCATTCTAACACGTTACCTCATCAGGCTCTACCCGTGTTGTGTAGTATCTTACTGATCTTCATTCTAACACGTTACCTCATCAGGCTCTACCCGTGTTGTGTAGTATCTTACTGATCTTCATTCTAACACGTTACCTCATCAGGCTCTACCCGTGTTGTGTAGTATCTTACTGATCTTCATTCTAACACGTTACCTCATCAGGCTCTACCCGTGTTGTGTAGTATCTTACTGATCTTCATTCTAACACGTTACCTCATCAGGCTCTACCCGTGTTGTGTAGTATCTTACTGATCTTCATTCTAACACGTTACCTCATCAGGCTCTACCCGTGTTGTGTAGTATCTTACTGATCTTCATTCTAACACGTTACCTCATCAGGCTCTACCCGTGTTGTGTAGTATCTTACTGATCTTCATTCTAACACGTTACCTCATCAGGCTCTACCCGTGTTGTGTAGTATCTTACTGATCTTCATTCTAACACGTTACCTCATCAGGCTCTACCCGTGTTGTGTAGTATCTTACTGATCTTCATTCTAACACGTTACCTCATCAGGCTCTACCCGTGTTGTGTAGTATCTTACTGATCTTCATTCTAACACGTTACCTCATCAGGCTCTACCCGTGTTGTGTAGTATCTTACTGATCTTCATTCTAACACGTTACCTCATCAGGCTCTACCCGTGTTGTGTAGTATCTTACTGATCTTCATTCTAACACGTTACCTCATCAGGCTCTACCCGTGTTGTGTAGTATCTTACTGATCTTCATTCTAACACGTTACCTCATCAGGCTCTACCCGTGTTGTGTAGTATCTTACTGATCTTCATTCTAACACGTTACCTCATCAGGCTCTACCCGTGTTGTGTAGTATCTTACTGATCTTCATTCTAACACGTTACCTCATCAGGCTCTACCCGTGTTGTGTAGTATCTTACTGATCTTCATTCTAACACGTTACCTCATCAGGCTCTACCCGTGTTGTGTAGTATCTTACTGATCTTCATTCTAACACGTTACCTCATCAGGCTCTACCCGTGTTGTGTAGTATCTTACTGATCTTCATTCTAACACGTTACCTCATCAGGCTCTACCCGTGTTGTGTAGTATCTTACTGATCTTCATTCTAACACGTTACCTCATCAGGCTCTACCCGTGTTGTGTAGTATCTTACTGATCTTCATTCTAACACGTTACCTCATCAGGCTCTACCCGTGTTGTGTAGTATCTTACTGATCTTCATTCTAACACGTTACCTCATCAGGCTCTTCCCGTACTGTGTAGTATCTTACTGATCTTCATTCTAACACGTTACCTCATCAGGCTCTACCAGTTTATATTTATTAAAAAATAGAGAGATAATTGTTCTTTATTGAGTTAACCTTGTGTAGTATCTTACTGAACTTCATTCTAACACGTTACCTCGGCAGGCTCTTCCCGTACTGTGTAGTATCTTACTGATCTTCATTCTAACACGTTACCTCATCAGGCTCTACCAGTTTATATTTATTAAAAAATAGAGAGATAATTGTTCTTTATTGAGTTAACCTCTTTTAAATCCTCGTCAGGGCATGAAAGAGGAGGACGAGCTAGGTGGCTCTGATCTCCTGGTTATTTCCTTTTGTATATGCTTATCATTATGTACATTTTGTTAGAGGCAAGTATTGTGTTTAGGCATTAAGTTAAGAATAAACATACTACACACACGTGATATTACACAAAGATGTATGTACTGTGACAGATATGTTCCTAATCTGATCCTTCAAAACATTTAACAGTAGTTGTTCACCGTATCATATATTTTTTTATTGTACCCGTGTCTTCATCTTAATATCACGACTTCAATCTGTTAGTTTCTGATGAGACATCATGACGGGTGTCACATGTGGTAACGGGAGACATCATGACGGGTGTCACACGTGGTGATGGCAGACATCATGACGGGTGCCACATTTGGTGACGGGAGACATAATGACGGGTGTCACATGTGGTGACGGGTGTCACACGTGGTGACAGGGGACATAATGACGGGTGTCACATGTGGTGACGGGAGACATAATGACGGGTGCCACATGTGGTGACGAGTGCCACATTTGGTGACGGGAGACATAATGACGGGTGTCACATGTGGTGACGGGTGTCACATGTGGTGACAGGGGACATAATGACGGGTGTCACATGTGGTGACGGGAGACATAATGACGGGTGCCACATGTGGTGACGGGTGCCATACGTGGGGACGGGAGACATCATGACGGGTGCCACATGCGGTTACGGGAGACATCATGACGGCTGGCACATGTGGTGACGGGAGACATCATAACGTTTGCCAAACGTGGTGACGGGAGACATCATGACGTGTGCCATACGTGGTGACGGGAGACATCATGACGGGTGCCACATGTGGTGACGGGAGACACCATAATGGGTGCCAAACGTGGTGATGGGATACATCATGACGGGCGCCACATGTGGTGACGGGATATATCATTACGGATGCAGGTAACGAACACACTATTTCTTCTAACATTATTTATTGCTGCTTGTGATGCATTTCCTTTCAATGTAATGACTCTTCGTGGGGTGTTTCTAATTCGTCTTAGGTTTTCGTCGTTGTTTACTGTATTTCAAATTACACATCAAACAACTGTTTGCCTTTGATATACAATATCATACTTGGCATCAATATATTTAATAGCAAAGTGGTAATTATGCAGCATGGGTATACTTCAACGAACGCCTATGTTCCTCTGGGCAGCCAAGTTACCCCCCATTCAACGCTTATGTTCCTCTGGGCGGCCAAGTTACATCCCCCACCCCATTCCAACGCTTAAGTTCCTTTTGGCAGCAACGTTACCCCCCATCCAACGCTGTTCCTCTGGGCAGACTGTTCCTCTGGGCAGTCAACTTACCCTCATCCAAGGCTGGTATTCTTCGTTGGTAATGATCAAGGAACAAACTGTTTAGGGACCCGTCATCAAAATCGCATGTGACCCACGGAAGGGAGATAAACATCGTTTTATTGTGTTAACAACTTCTACAACTGTAGGGTCAATCTCCAACTAAAATGGTGTACCGTCCTCACCGTTCACCTTTCATATTGTTAAACACGACTGCCGCTGTTGCATGCAATTATGACGATTAACTGTAGATCTTCCTGCACCGTGAAACCGGCTTTTTTTTCAAATGTAAAAATTAGTACTACATACTAGTCATTTGTAACTTTATTATTTTACTAAATAATTCAGCTAGATTCTACATATGAATGGGTTAGGATAGAAGAAATATTATTTAAAAATGATTTTTGAAGTAACTTTGTTTTCAGAATATCTTAAAAATGATTTTTGGACATGGTCTTTTCATACATGTATAGTTATGAGATAAATATGAGATAATAATCAAATTTTGTATATTATAATTATTTTTTATTTATAGATATACAGTTGTTGTGTATAATATTTGACTTCGCCGAGTGATGTTTATATGTTGTTATCTTATGTTGGTTGTAATATATGTACTACAAAAACTCGGTCGGAGTGCACTTGTCTGGCATAAAAAAAAGATAGAGATAGGCGAAGTCTAGTAATGTATGCTGATAAAATGTACAATATAGGTACAGGTATATGTTAATGACTCATTTCTATCTATTTCTTCTTCTTCTTAAACTTACCATAATGATACAGCCAGTCTTCAGGCCATGCAATGCAGTCTTGTTTTTAACCAATGAAGAAAGAACTCCTTTTTGGCTGGAAGCCGTTGGTCGTTATCGCCTTATCAAACCGTCGAGTTGGGTCCCATTTTAGTGCCCTTTTATGCTAATAGTACAGTCACGTCGTTATTCCGTTACGACGGGCTATGAAGACAATGTTTTAAAAAAATACAATATGTATAAAAACAGTATTACATAAATATGTGTTCATCTGTGATATCTTGACTGAAGCCGTTGCGATATATCTATACGTGTTTCACTGTGTATTTGCTTATAAGGTGACATGAACAACTAATTATGTCAGTTATATAAAGTATGACGTTAGTTTTAACATAACATTAATACAGTGGAATATGTATACAAGATACCCATGGACATCGATGGTATCTGTTTAAACTAACGTCATACTTTAAGTAACTGAAATATTTAGTTGTTCATGTCACCTTATAAGCAAATACACAGTGAAACAAAAGTAACTCGTTCCTTAGAATATGTTTCTTGCTTACTGCGTTCATACTACCGTGTACGCCGTCAAAATAAAGGCCAGCTTGTGTTCATTTTTCATCTTAGCTTAAGGCCTTGCGGCCCATCAGTACATACATACATAACATACTAAACGATTTCACGACAAACTGTGGAGAGTGTAGTACATACATGTATATCTAATTAGATTCTCATTTTTTTGCTTCCAAAATATATTTACCAAGTTAACACAGTTCCGTGGTATTTTTAACACACAATAATTGTATAAATTTGAACATAGATGATTTTTTTCTGTAATAATTCTTTAAATATTGACTTCTTAAAGGTGGGGTCAACATTTGGCCCCCACTTCGATTACTTTTATTTTTTCACCATATTTAGATACATAAAAATGAATAAATAACTGCATAACAATTATTACTACTACTGATAACCGTAGTGGACCTCCTTGCATAACACCAGGTTACGTGGGAATCCTAACAAAATGACAGATAAATGTCACAGGCGAATGCTATTTTGAAAATGAATTATGGTGGTGTACAGTGTTTAAAATTACTGTTATTTTGATACTAAATATGTCGTATTTAGTATCAAAATATACATGAAGTAAGCGTAGTGATACTTTTAATTAGAAAAACATTTTTCACAAACTTTAAAATATAACCAACATTGTCAACTTGCCTATATATAGTTGCAATAGTAGTCTATATTTTAAACATCTTTAAAAACTTTCCATATATATATTCTGTCTACAGAATCATTTTAATGTAATATAAAAACCAGTAAAGTACTTTTTTAGCATGCCAAACATAATCAATGCCCAAATTCACATAACCATGGAGATTTGACATTCAATGTTTATTATGGTAAATACCGATACATTTTCTGTTTTTGTATCATACTAAAACACTTTAATATATTAAGCATGTTTTAAAGCTATGTGCAGCAGTAATAACTCATACCTATGTATACTGCCAAAGTAATCTTTCCTCTGGAGAATTACTTCACGTTGAGATTGCGTTATAGACAAAGATATGCGATTACACAGTACGTGATTTTGTCAAATCGATTCTTAATTTTTGGGTGTATATTTTGTTAAGTAATACTGTAAAGAGAGGTCTACAATATGCTTATAAAAAACACTAAGATGAAGCTACTAACAGACCTCTTAAATACAGTTGTCCCTGGTCAAGAACTCTTTTACGAATAAGTGGTAAAATTAGTTTAACATTAAATGATGATTGGGTTATCCATACATCACCAAAGCCTAAAGTCGACAATTCATTTTTGACAGAATGTAACAAACTGAAACAGGTTCCTGTAGTCCTATTATAAATTAAAATGCACAATTCAAAATACAGTTTTCGGAGTCAAGTAACTAAAACCAGTGCTTAATTATTCTGTATTTTCTAATATATTCTAAAGACAAACGACCAAGTTCAAAATAAACCATTACATTGCAGGTAGATTTTCTAACTTTTAGAACTTTGTTACAAAAATTTAAATGAACATTCTGGATGTCTAATGCTTTTATGGATTCCCATACTTCACAAGCATAACAAATATGATAATCACCAACGTATCGAACAAGCTCAACATGGTTTTACAGTTAATACTTAAATTAAAACATTTTGACAACAAAGCAAACATTGATTTACGTCCTTGATCTGATGAGTGTTTCGGAATACTATTGAACTTATTATTGTACTTAAATTGTACACCTAGGTATGTGAATTGATCAACACAAGTGACAGTTTTGCCCTTGTACAACCAAACTTCATTATTTCGAATTTTGCCGCCTTTCGAAATACAACGATTTTCGTCTTATCTATATTAACAGTCAATTTCCAATGCTCAACATAGCTGGCTAGATTATCTAATAGCTCCTGTAAACCCTCGAAAGTCTCAGAAAACAAAACTAAACCATCTGCATATAACATAAGAAATAGACTTCATTCCCAAAAATTATATTGATTACTACAGTTCGAGATACAAAAAAAAAAAAAAAAAGGATTCGAAATCATTTACATACATGATCCTGTCAACACAGTCAAACGCAAAATCTACAAAACAACAGTATAGGCGCTTATTTGCGTTAAAAGATATCGTTATAACAAAAATAGCATCAATAGTACTTCGAAAATCAAACGTGCATCAGTAATAATATTGTAAGATTCTGGCCATTTCAATAGCTACTTTAAAAAAATGATGTAAATAGCTTTCCAAGACAACTTAACAAACTTATTCCTCTGAAATCATTTGGGTCAGTCTTAATACCTTTCTTATGAACTGGAGAAGTAACCGCTACATATGGCTATGTAGATGGCATACTGTCCATGGATAACTCGAAGCAGCCTTTGTTTATTACTTTCTTTCAACATTTTCTCAGCCGTGTAATATACTTCAGTATATGGCACACATATAGGTTGATACTATAAAACCATGTCTTCATTAAGACGAGGCATTGTTCAAACTTATATGGGTATTATCACAAATAAAAGGCTAAAGAGATCTGAATATCCCTACAGTTTATTATTGGATAATGAAGATAACATTCCTTCACTATCACTAAAGGACATTCCATCACCATTTGACGAAATAGATTAGATAACATCGCCATCTTTTTGTATACTATGGTGGAACATACAACTAAAACACAGGATTCGATAAAACACAGGATTCGATAAACCTCAAAATAAAGATAGATAGAGACAGTTAGGTAACCATTTATTGGTATGTGAAATATGACCCTCACTTAGGTGTTTGTTGATTTAGTTTTGCATTTGTCTTAAAGACGACATTCACTCACAGGAGATTTGTGTACAACACAGCCTTGAATGTTACAAATAATAAGATAATGACCTCATGTTCCTGAAGTATCCATTAAGTTTATACTACCATTGAAATAGTATGACGATTGACACGAACTGGTAAGACCATTATGATTATGTTGTGCACCGTTTGGATTTGGTAAAGTTTTCAAAATAGTTACGTATTGATAATTTTAGCAATAACAAATGCCATGCATGCTCAGGTATAATTATGTTTTTTATTTAATACATGTTTTTAGTTTAAACGAAATACCAGTAGTCAATGTTTCTATAACTATTCGTACACATATATATCGTATAACAAGATCTGTTTACTTGTTTACTTCCCAAATCATGCCCAGTATACATGTCTAGGCGTACATATATGTAACATAAGACAAAGTGTAAGGTACATTATCACACAAATGTTGGAGGGCATTGTGTCTCTGTATGGTTTTTTTTCTCACCTGCCATACAAAATATCTGATATTTCCCTTTCAACGATCAATAAATACATTTCACCACTTAGCACTGATTTTGCTTAGGGCCAAAAACAAAGAATTTAGATCGTCATCGAAAATAAATTACCAAAAATGTCTTATTCTGTTTCTGGGTCTTGCGGCGTAAGCAAGTGTATTGGTCTTTAGATTTACATTAAAGGCGTATTTTTGACTATGGTAAAATAACGTTCTTGACAAACTAATGAAATAGTCCACGAAAATATATTTAAACCTCAACAATGAGTTGAAATGTACACTGCGCTTTGACTACGACACCCCACCTGGGACGTGACTATCCACACACCGAACGTGACAATGGCCAAGTTACTCTACAGTTGTACTGTAACAAGTCCTCAATGAGTCGACTAAAATATATCTTATACAAAACATTCTTATGCATAATTTGAAATAGTATGATTAAATCTCCATATGATATGATTTTTCATGAAATGGCTTAAGCTATAGATCATAACATGTGTAAAGATATTTGTGATAATCAAATTTTGATTTTAAATCTTATTAAAGCTAACAAGGCGCTAAACTGCGTGATACAGCATTCATATAATTTAAAGGCTTTCTCAAGTTTATCAAATGTATCGTTATCTTTAAGCCTTAGGATTTTTCAGTAACAATACATATGCAGGTTCACAGTGACACTGTGAACTTGTGTGTAAGGTATCTCGATCCTGGTCACGTGCGAACAAAGAAAGAATAATCAAGTGTACCTGTCCATCAAATACGAAGTTACAAGAAAAGTGTGAATCCATCGCGTCACGTGACATGTTCAGTAGAAATACGCTTTCTCACGTTTTTAATGTTTTTCCACGGATACGGTGAACATTTGTGAAGATATATTGAATTAAGGATAGTCACTAAGGAAACCAACGTCGGGTACGTGTACATGTCTGTAGTGGTTCTACTTTAAGTTGAGGACAGTGCGATGTACCGTAGCAGATGGGTAACTAGTCATACCCAACTACTGGAAGTGACAAACACACTTTTATTTGGGTGTCTATAGCGTTTGGTTACGTTTCAAATCACCTATACTAAGCAAAACTCGTTTTCTATTTAATCAATCTTTAAATGGAAGAGTTCATCTTTAAAATGGACTCTTTAGCTAATTTGCTTTTTATAGTACAGTTAATTTATCTTATTCACATCGTGTACTAGCAACTAAAAGGAAGAGAATAATCACTAGAAAGGCGTAGAAATGAGGCATGTGATTAAAATTGTGATCGCTAATTGAGGAAGCCAAACAAAGCAAGCATTGTAACAGCATTACAGAATGGTACAAAAATTCAATGGATTAAACTAATATATAGGTAGAAAACCAGGAACAAGGGAAGGCGCCTGTTCACCCTTATAATTATTTGTATCATTCAAGGCTGTTTGTGTACTCAAATCTCCTGTGCGTGAATGTCATTTTAAGACAAGTGTAAAAATAAATCAACAAACAGCTTACTAAGGGTCATATTACTACATGGTTAACTAACATTACAAATAACAACCTTTGGTTAATCCAGATAATATATACCTATAACTATCATGCCATGTAAAACCTGCCAGAATATATTCTATTTACCAGACTTCTACCTTATTAGATGGTATCAGGTGTATATTGCAGTGGAAATTTGAAGTCTCAATGAATTTCAAATTGGACTTTGAATAAAAGTCCAAAGTCAACCTTGATATTCAATTGGACATTCGTGAATGTGCAATATTCCAACTAACTTCTGGTTCATGGTTTCGAGATTTATTCGTATGGAATGAAGTGGTAAAGTTTGAAGAATAAATGAATAAATGTTTTATTTCAGGAAATTATAAACAAAACGACATGTATAATAAAAATATTACAAAACCTATTGTGAGTTATCAAAAGTGCCATAAATCTTATTAACATTTCCATTGGATAAAACAATTTACAATAGAGGGTGAGGGATTTGTTGTTGTAAATAACCGTTGTTTTCTTGGTCTGCTTTGTCTGAGTTCATCTTATAAGTCCAATAATTCACATGGCGTTGTGAACCTCATCAATTTAGAATTAGATGGTTAACGTCTTACAATCAGCATTGATAGTTTGTAAAGGTGAGAAAACGATGATGTTTCCAAGATTTAATACACGATTTGAAGTGACTACTTTCCTGTTGCGCAATTGCCTCAATATATATAGCCGATGCACGAGATACTGTTATGTCGTAGGTCGTAAAGTCCAGCAATGATTTATAAAAGTTAATTGTGGTTTTTTTTATCATCAATCGATTGTCTTTAGTCTTTTTTCTTAATTCGTTTCCTTTTTTCTCTTTTTGTTTCTGTTTTGTCCCTGAGAGTTGTCACTGTGTTACTATTTACTTTTACTTTAAACCAAACATTTGAATGTTAGGAAGTACAGTTAATGTATCTTTTGACCACTGCATTCCATAATTGTAAGAAATATTGCAGATTTATTTCAAGGATGGAAAGATATAAGTTTATTAAAGCTTTCATCAGTATGTACATTTCTTATGCATATGCATGTATACGTTGAACTGCTGTAATAGAGTAATGATCAGCACTTGTTTTGCAAGGTTTAGGACTGTTATCGGTTCCAAAGATGCGTATGTATGCACCTACGGAAATATAACAGGTGCCTATCATACAAGTTCAAAACTTTTATGGAATGAATACTTTCCCATCTACACGAAACGAAATAATGTCAAGAATTGAAACATTATATATCAGAGGTAGGCAAACTTTTATTAACTCTGACTTTGACGCCATTTTGCAAATGATTGCAAATGATTGTTGCATTATGGGACCCTGTATCTATGTAACGTTTTGGTCGGTCCCGTTGATCTGTATCTATTCAAGGTCAGCTAATGGGAAATAAGCGATGTTTTTTTTGTGAGGGCAAGGTCATCCGCAGGAATTTGAATATTGTGCGTGTCTATGGGTGACAGGACCTTTCTCAAATCGTGGGAGTTTTTTTTTATACCATTGTCTTTGTACGGAAGTAAAGGTGTGTTCGCGTCATTTAGTGTTTTATTTACATGTGGGACTTTTTTATGATGTCAGACATCTACTCTATGTGCTACAATCTGTCAAGAGTTACACTATGGGATACACACCGCAATGTGATCAATTATTTGCGAGAGAACGTGAGTGTGATTTAGGGAGTATGATTTGTTTCTTACCTTATATAAACAAGTGAGTTTGCAACCATTTCTCTCTGTGATCATTTTCCAAAGTACTCACCAGACGCTCGTCAAACGTTACAAAGTACAAACCAGACGCTCGTCAAACGTTACAAAGTACAAACCAGACGCACGTCAAACGTTACAAAGTACACACCAGACGCTCGTCAAACGTTACAAAGTACATACCAGACGCTCGTCAAACGTTTCAAAGTACAAACCAGACGCTCGTCGAACGTTACAAAGTACACACACCAGACGCTCGTCAAACGTTACAAAGTACACACCAGACGCTCGTCAAACGTTACACAGTACACACCAGACGCTCGTCAAACGTTACAAAGTAAACACCAGACCCTCGTCAAACGTTACAAAGTACACACCAGACGCTCGTCAAACGTTACAAAGTACACACCAGACGCCAAACGTTACAAAGTACACACCAGACGCTCGTCAAACGTTACAGATACGTGTAGTATACCTATATCTGTTGTTATAAGTATTTTCAGTTATCTGTATTGTCCACATTATTACAAATTCTGACGTCGCAAGATAAAGATAACACTCCTTTCCTTATCGTTGTCAACAATGTAGTCTAGAGTAACACAAGCGACCATTGCGGCCTGCTTGATCAGACTGTACCGGTGTTCAGAGAAACATAAATAAGTAACTTTATATTAATTGTTATTCCAGTTACAAATACGGAGTAGTATATCAAAGAAAAATTAAAGAACGCGGAGGACGTTTGGGTGAATATACGAATATACCTTGAACACCTGTAGTATTGACGTGATATTTAAGGTAAGTAAAGTTACGTGTATATTGCTTTGACTGACTATTCCATTACCAATGAAATATTGCATTTGATGTGAGAACATACATGTACAATACAATATTCCAATGACGTAAAAAAAGATACAATGTAATGAGTGCACTCATACACGATACAAAGTTGTAATGACGTAAAACAGATACAATATAAAAAACATACATATACAATACAAAGTTCCAATGACGTAAAAAAACGACACACATACATATACAATACAAAATGCAAATGACGTATAAAAACGATACAAAGTAATGCATACAATATACGGTAAAAACATGGTACAAAAATGTTGAGAATAAAATGAACAATTTTAAAGAAAAATATATAAAAAAAACCATTGTAAACAACACCTTTCAAATAATTCAAACAAAAATTTAATGTCAAACATAAATATGCAAAGTTAACAAATATTTAACGTAAAACAGTAAAAAATACACAATGTTAAATATTGCAATAACCAAATAATGTATAACATAAATAAATACAATTTAAATTTTTGTAAAGATAAATAAAAGACATGATATTTGAAACAAACACACAATGTAAATCATTGTAAATAAACAAACAAGTATAAAATTGCGAACAAGTATTGACAATAAACTGAAAATGCATGCTTATATTGTAAACTTTCCAAATATGCCATGTTGTAGCTATTTTAGAAAGTAGGGGAAATGGAGCCTTTTGTACCACAGAACAAACACAAAACGATCAATTGAAGGGACTGTCTCGTCTTCCATGACTATCGTCAAATATCAACATAGCAATCTTGATACTATGTCTGTTGTTGTCAATGTGACGTCAACATACATTATCTCAAGGTTTGTTTTTTGTCTCAATTCTGTGGTCACTAAAAACACAAAGGGAGCACCTTTAATGATGATGACGTGACGACGAACAATTCCCAAAAAGGGCAGAGTTTTGCTGCATCATTTGTCCGTCTCGTCCATTTAGGACATATCAGTGTAATTAAAGATCAAATTTTTTAAAACCCTTATCTGAATTTTTCAATTTAAAATATCTGCCTAAGAAGTATTTAGGTCTCACCAACATATTGTATTTCTTTCACATCGAGTTTATGATCGACCAGCTTTGTATCAACTATAGGGTAGGTGGGACCCCAGCTCCAAACAGCAGCAACATTCGCACCCAATACAATCTAAGCAATGTGCAAAGTCAATGAACTCGTCAATGAAAACGACCTTATTTAATCTTATTATCCACGATGAAGCATATCCAGTTGATTTTAGAGTGGACCGCTTCAAGTAGTTTCCATAACTTATTGTCCATACAGAAAGTTACGTATAAGTTGATTGTCTCTTCATTCCAAAGTTATATTTACATTGTGTTGGTGTGTTTTTCTCACATACTCCATATTTTTCACGGACGGTTTTCAATAGTTTTTTGTGCGTATTTGTTTTTTGTTTTTACTTTGTCACCTTACCTTTCACAATTTAAGTTTTATTATGTCGTCTCAGATGTGAACCTATCTTCAAATTGGAAACGTCATCTTTGAATAGAGCCGATTTATAATTCTTCAATGGAACTGAATCTTTCTTTAAATTTCAAAAAAATAAAAATGCAATTATTTTGATACAAGAATATGCTGTTGCGGCAATTTATATACTAAAATCTTATATACAGGAGTCAAAGGCGTGCTATTGATACTTTTACTGTTTTATGTTGTCACTGTCTCCCTATTTGTCATAAAACTGTATAAGCATGATCATTTTAACAAATCGTCAACACAAACTGCTGTAAAAGTGGAAAAAGAGGGGGTCGGGAGAGGGGGGTATACTAAATGAAATATTTCCAGTAAATGGTTTGGCTTCTTCTTTTGATCAACAGTTTATAAAGTTAACAAAAACTGTAAATTTATCTTTTGTTTTTTACTTATATTTTTAAAGGATCTTCTACCTTAGAGGTTTCATTTCTAAAGTCTTTCAGGGTCAGGTATTATCAAATACATACTGATCGTTTGTAACTTGTTTTCAAGAAAATGACAGGAGACCACAAGATGAGTGCCACATGTGGTTCAGGAAATTTGCTCTCTTTCTGGAATGCTCGACTAGCACTACCGCTCATAGCTTTATGGGAAAGACATGTATCACTAAATCTTCAGTTTTACATTTAAACAAATTCATTTAAGACAGTCTAGGCTACGGTAAACCCGGTATGTTCACCTTCTTTACTACTAAAGAAGCACTCAAATATATGGTTTACAAGACATAATATTTAAAGAATGAATAACATACTGTAGCCAAATTATGTCCATTTGTAGCTTTATAGAGACGTTTAAGGCACGTTTCACCGTTTCGCTATATTTCTACATATACAGTGAAACCTCACCTAACGACCAACTCTTTCGCCCATTAATGTTTGGACAACTTCAGACTTAAATTATCGAGTTACTTTGGTACCACTGACTGATGAAGGAAATGGACATATGGTGTAGTAAATTGTTCATCTTGTTTAGGGTTCAGCTTCGACAAGTTTAACTCTTAGATGGCTGCTTACTAACTTCATGTTTCCAGTGAAACATCTGTGCGGTAATATGATTGGAGATGTCACGGATTATAGGAAGTCCAGATATTATATATGCGAAGAATATATTGCTAGAGCATGTCATGTATAGACAGTATCAGAATATCAATATGTATCTGCCATGTAGTGTAACTAACATCAGTAAAACATGAAAATAGAAGGGTTTCAACGTTCATCGTTACATATACGAAATGAGAGTTTATCAACAGATAATCAGTAATTTAAATTAATAGAAGACTTTCATGTATTATAAGTTATATATAGATATATAATAACGATGAAATATTTATAAAATATCTATAAAAAAGTACTTTTCGATGTATATTTCAATTAGTAAAAGATATTTTTAAATGAATTATTTTTGTGGGTTTTTTTAATTAAAAAGATATATGCCCTTCATTTCTGAACAAAACATTTTATTTAATGTATGACGCTTCAAATACATATATAAATTAATAGAACTTTTCAATTAGAAATATCTTTCGGGTATTGTAATTGAATTTGTGATGAGTTTCGGTCGCAAGCTGTGACCTATACTTTTTAAACATTGCCTACGTTTGGATGCCATGGTCCATACACAAAACTCTGGTTGTTGATAGTGTTGATGTCGTCAACGAGGAGTTAGAATAAAGAGGTAAGAGTATAGCACATATATATCGACGAGGTCAACATCCAATGACCTTTGGCCTTACTTAAGTAGTTTGGTCTGGTAGTGGCTGTAAAGAGTTCGGAGGCTTTACCTGTACATCTGAATTCAAGTTTGGCAATTGCATTGTTTGCCGTCAAGTCTTATCCATAGAAAACCAATTTCTTGACGGTTCAATCATCTTTTGTTTTACAAGACAGTTACCTAGGAAGTACATGGACCGTGCCTTTGATTGTTTTTGTGGTGACAATTTGCTGCTGCTTGTGGAGACTACATTGATGACGTGTTCAGTCAAATCATTCTGTTATCCTTTCTTTATACAAACCCAATATGTTGTTAGCATGTCGTTTTGCTTACATTCTATGTGGCGAAAGCTCTTGCTTTCCTTGCTCCAATTGTTCCATAGGAGCACACTGGTCACAATGGAAGCTACTGGGAAGTCCACAGCTCTGAGGAAGCGTTACTCACGGACGGAACCTTTGTAGCTGTTATATGTTGTCCCACAAATTTTGACAAAGCCCTAATAAAATCTATTACCTGTAACTGAGCGAGATCGGGTTATCTCAGTCGAGGGTTAAGATTCTGTCATAAAAAATCCCAACCGAGGCGTAAGCCGAGGTTGGGATATGTTACAGAATCTTAGCCCGAGACATCCTCGATATCCAGGAGTTACGCTCACTTTCGCACCCCTGGTTAAAAAATATCCCGGTTGAAAAATACGCTGAAATATATCTATTTATATTGATGAACATTATTTCTATTAAAAGAAATCATTATTTATATTTCATTGTACATGTAACATGTAGTATTGACCCTATGTAACATGTAGTGATGGTCCCCCATGTAACATGTAGTGATGGTCCCCCATGTATCATGTAGTGATGGTCCACCATGTAACATGTAGTGGTGGTCCACCATGTAACATGTAGTGATGGTCCCCCATGTAACATGTAGTGATGTTCCCCCATGTATCATGTAGTGATGGTCCCCCATGTAACATGTAGTGATGGTCCACCATGTAACATGTAGTGATGGTCCACCATGTAACATGTAGTGATGGTCC
>NW_018403347.1:232631-241975 GCF_002113885.1 Mizuhopecten yessoensis | reverse complement strand
TGATTGTCCCCCAGGTATCATGTAGTGATGGTCCCCCATGTAACATGTAGTGATGGTCCACCATGTATCATGTAGAGATTGTCCTCCATGTAACATGTGGTGATGGTCCACCATATAACATGTAGTGATGGTCCACCATGTACCATGTAGTGATTCTCCACCATGTAACATGTAGTTATTGTCCATCAAGTAACATGTACTGATTGTCCCCCATGTATCACGTAGTAATGGTTCCCAATGTAACATGTAGTGATGTTCCACCAAGTATCATGTAGTGATGGTCCCCAATGTATCATTTAGTTATGTTCCACCATGTATCATGAAGTGATGGTCACCATGTAACATGTAGTGATGGTCACCATGTAACATGTAGTGATGGTCCACCATGTAACATGTTGTGATAGTCTCCCATGTATCATATAATGATTGTCCCCCAGGTATCATGTAGTGATGGTCCCCCATGTATCATGTAGTGATTGTCCCCCATGTAACATGTAGTGATGGTCCACCATTAACATGTAGTGATGGGCCCCCATGTAACATGTAGTGATGGTCCACCATGCCCCATGTATCATGGAGTGATGGTCCCCCATGTATCATGTAGTGATGGTCCCCCGTGTAACATGTAGTGATGGTCCCCCATGTATCATGTAGTGATTGTCCCCCATGTAACATGTAGTGATGGTCCCCCATGTATCATGTAGTGATTGTCCCCCATGTAACATGTAGTGATGGTCCCCCATGTAACATGATGTATCATTTAGTTATGTTCCACCATGTATCATGAAGTGATGGTCCCCCAATGTAACATGTAGTGATGGTCCCCCATGTAACATGTTGCGATAGTCCCCCATGTATCATATAGTGATTGTCCCCAATGTATCATGTAGTGGTCCCCCATGTATCATAGTGATTGTCTCCCATGTGTCATGTAGTGATTGTCTCCCATTTAACATGTAGTGATGGTCACCAATGTAACATGTAGTTATTGTCCATCAAGTAACATGGTATCATGTAGTGATGGTCTCCCCCATGTATCACGTAGTAATGGTTCCCAATGTAACATGTAGTTAGTTATGTTCCACCATGGATCATGAAGTGATGGTCCCCCAATGTAAAATGTAGTGATGGTCCCCCACGTATCATGTAGTGATGGTCGCCCATGTAACATGTAGTGATTCATATAGTGATTGTCCCCAATGTATCATGTAGTGATGTTCCACCATGTAACATGTTGTGATAGTCCCCCATGTAACATGTAGTGATTCATATAGTGATTGTCCCCCATGTCACATGTAGTGATGGTCCCCCGTGTAACATGTTACATGGTGGACCATCGCTACATGTTACATTGGGGGACCATCACTTCGTGATACATGGTGGAACATAACTAAATGATACATTGGGTACCATCACTACATGATACTTGGTGGAACATCACTACATGTTACATTGGTGACCATCACTACAGTGATGTCCCTAATTAGGGACATCACTGTAGTGATGGTCACCAATGTAACATGTAGTGCAATGTATCATTTAGTTATGTTCCACCATGGATCATGAAGTGATGGTCCCCCAATGTAAAATGTAGTGATGGTCCCCCATGTATCATGTAGTGATTGTCTCCCATGTATCATGTAGTGATGGTCCACCATGTAACATGTTGCGATAGTCTCCCATGTATCATGTAGTGATGGTCCACCATGTATCATGTAGTGATTGTCTCCCATGTAACATGTAGTGATGGTCCCCCATGTAACATATAGTGATTGTCCCCCATGTATCATGTAGTGATGGTCCACCATGTAACATGTAGTGATGGTCCACCATGTAACATGTTGTGATAGTCTCCCATGTATCATGTAGTGATGGTCCACCATGTAACATGTTGCGATAGTCTCCCATGTATCATGTAGTGATGGTTCCCCTTGTAACTATAGTGATTGTCCCCCATGTATCATGTAGTGATGGTCCCCCATGTAACATGTAGTGATGGTCCACCATGTAACATGTAGTGATGGTCCACCATGTAACATGTTGTGATAGTCTCCCATGTATCATTTAGTGATTGTCCCCCAGGTATCATGTAGTGATGGTCCCCCATGTAACATGTTGTGATAGTCTCCCATGTATCATTTAGTGATTGTCCCCCAGGTATCATGTAGTGATGGTCCCCCATGTAACATGTTGTGATAGTCTCCCATGTATCATTTAGTGATTGTCCTCCAGGTATCATGTAGTGATGGTCCCCCATGTAACATGTAGTGATTGTCCACCATGTATCATGTAGAGATTGTCCTCCATGTAACATGTGGTGATGGTCCACCATATAACATGTAGTGATGGTCCACCATGTATCATGTAGTGATTGTCTCCCATGTAACATGTAGTGATGGTCCACCATGTATCATGTAGTGATGGTCACCATGTAACATGTAGTGATGGTCCTCAATGTATCATGTAGTGATGTTCCACCATGTATCATGTAGTGATGGTCACCATGTAACATGTAGTTATTGTCCATCATGTATCACGTAGTAATGGTTCCCAATGTAACATGTAGTGATGGTCACCATGTTACATGTAGTGATGGTCACCATGTAACATGTAGTGATGGTCCCCAATGTATCATGTAAGGATGGTCCTCCATGTAACATGTAGGGATGGTCAATCATGTATCATGTAGGGATGGTCCCCCATGTATCATGTAGTGATGGTCCTCCATGTAACATGTAGGGATGGTCAATTATGTATCTTGTAGGGATGGTCACCATCTATCATGTAGGGATGGTCACGATGTATCATGTAGTGATGGTCCTCCATGTAACATGTAGTGATGGTCATTCATGTATCATGTAGGAATGGTCACCATGTATCATGTAGGGATGGTCACCATGTATCATGTAGTGATGGTCCCACGTGTAACATGTAGTGATGGTCAATCATGTATCATGTAGTGGTGGTCTCCATGTAACATGTAGTGATGGTTCCCGATGTAACATGTAGTGATGGTCCCCCATGTAACATGTAGTGATGGTCCCCAATGTAACATGTAGTGATGGTCCACAATGTATCATGTAGTGATGGTCACCATGTAACATGTAGCGATGGTCCCCAATGTATCATGTAGTGATGGTCCACCATGTATCATATAGAGATGGTCCACCATGTATCATGTAGGGATGGTCACGATGTATCATGTAGTGATGGTCCTCCATGTAACATGTAGTGATGGTCCCCAATGTATCATGTAGCGATGGTCCCCCATGTAACATGTAGTGATGGTCACTATGTGACATGTAGTTATGGTCCCCAATGTATCATGTAGGGATGGTCCACCAGTTAACATTTAGATATGGTCCCCCATTTATCATTAAGATATGGTCCCCCATGTAACATGTAGTGATGGTAAACCATGTATCATGTAGTGATGGTCCCCCATGTAACATGTAGTGATGGTCCACCATGTATCATGTAGTGTCGTTCCCCCATGTATCATATAGTGATTGTCCCCAATGTATCATGTAGTGATGGTCCCCCATGTAACATGTAGTGATGGTACCCCATGTAACATGTAGTGATGGTCCCCAATGTATCATGTAGTGATGGTCCCCCATGTAACATGTGGTGATGGTCCACCATATAACATGTAGTGATGGTCCACCATGTATCATGTAGTGATTCTCCACCATGTAACATGTAGTTATTGTCCATCATGTAACATGTACTGATTGTCCCCCATGTATCATGTAGTAATGGTTCCCAATGTAACATGTAGTGATGGTCCCCCATGTATCATGTAGTGATGGTCCCCAATGTATTATGTAGTTATGTTTCACCATGTATCATGTAGTGATGGTCACCATGTAACATGTAGTGATGGTCACCATGTAACATGTAGTGATGGTCCTCAATGTATCATGTAGTGATGGTCCCCAATGTTTCATGTAGTGATGGTCACCATGTAACATGTAGTGATGGTCACCATCTAACATGTAGTGATGGTCCTCAATGTATCATGTAGTGATGGTCCCCAATGTTTCATGTAGTGATGGTCACCATGTAACATGTAGTGATGGTCCCCAATGGATCATGTAGGGATGGTTACCATGTATCATTTAGGGATGGTCCCCAATGTATAATGTAGGGATGGTCACCATGTAACATGTAGTGATGGTCCCCAATGTAACATGTAGTGATGGTCCCCCATGTAACATGTAGTAATGATCCCCCATGTAACATGTAGTGATGGTCCTCAATGTATCATGTAGTGATGGTCCCCAATGTTTCATGTAGTGATGGTCCCCATGTAACATGTAGTGATGGTCACCATGTAACATGTAGTGATGGTCACCATGTAACATGTAGTGATGGTCCTCAATGTAACATGTAGTGATGGTCCCCCATGTAACATGTAGGGATGGTCCTCAATGTAACATGTAGTGATGGTCCCCCATGTAACATGTGGTGATGGTCCACCATGTAACATGTAGTGATGGTCCACCATGTAACATGTAGTGATGGTCCCCCATATAACATGTAGTGATGGGTAGTAATGGTCCCCCATGTAACATGTAGTGACGGTCCCAAATGTCTCATGTAGGGATGGTCCACCAGTTAACATTTAGATATGGTCCCCCATTTATCATTAAGATATGGTCCCCCATGTAACATGTAGTGATGGTCCACCATGTAACATGTAGTGATGGTCCCCCATATAACATGTAGTGATGGTCCCCCATGTATCATGTAGTGATAGTCCCCCATGTAACATGTAGTGATGGTCCACAATGTAACATGTAGTAATGGTCCCCCATGTAACATGTAGTGACGGTCCCAAATGTATCATGTAGGGATGGTCCACCAGTTAACATTTAGATATGGTCTCCCATTTATCATTAAGATATGGTCCCCCATGTAACATGTAGTGATGGTCCCCCATATAACATGTAGTGATGGACCCCAATGTAACATTTAGTGAAGGTCCACCATGAAACATGTAGTAATGGTCCCCCATGTAACATTTTGATATGGTCCCCCATGTATCATGTAGTGATGTTACAGTGATGTCCCTAATGTAACATGTAGTGATCTGCGATCATGTAACATTTAATGATGCTTCTCCATGTAACATGTGGTGATGGTCCACCATGTAACATGTAGTGATGGTCCCCCATGTAACATATAGTGATGGTCCACCATGTATCATGTAGTGTTGGTCCTCCATGTATCATATAGTGATTGTCCCCCATGTATCATGTAGTGATTGTCCCCCATGTATAATGTAGTGATGGTCCCCCATGTAACATATAGTGATGGTCCAACATGTATCATGTAGTGTTGGTCCTCCATGTATCATATAGTGATTGTCCCCCATGTATTGGTGATGGTCCACCATATAACATGTAGTGATGGTCCACCATGTATCATGTAGAGATTGTCCTCCATGTAACATGTGGTGATGGTCCACCATGTAACATGTAGTGATGGTCCCCCATGTATCATGTAGTGATTGTCCCCCATGTATCATGTAGTGATGGTGCCCCATGTAACATGTAGTGATGGTCCACCATGTATCATGTAGTGTTGTTCCCCCATGTAACATATAGTGATGGTCCACCATGTATCATGTAGTGTTGTTCCTCCATGTATCATATAGTGATTGTCCCCATGTATCATGTAGTGATGGTCCCCCATGTAACATGTAGTGATGGTCCCCAATGTAACATTTAGCGAAGGTCAACCATGAAACATGTAGTGATGGTCCCCCATGTAACATATAGTGATGGTCCACCATGTATCATGTGGTGTTGTTCCTCCATGTATCATATAGTGATTGTCCCCCATGTATCATGTAGTGATTGTCCCCCATGTAACATGTAGTGATGGTCCACCAGGGATCATGTAGAGATTGTCCTCCATGTAACATGTGGGGATGGTCCACCATGTAACATGTAGTGATGGTCCACCATATAACATGTAGTGATGGTCCCCAATGTAACATTTAGTGAAGGTCAACCATGAAACATGTAGTGATGGTCCCCCATGTAACATTTTGATATGGTCCCCCATGTAACATGTAGTGATGGTCCCCAATGTAACATAAAGTGATGGTCCCAAATGTAACATGCAGAGATGGTTCCCCATGTAACATATAGTGATGGTCCCCAATGTATCATGTAGAGATGGTCCCTAATGTAACATAAAGAGATGGTCCGCCATATATCATGTAGTGATGTTACAGTGATGTCCCTAATTATCATGTAGTGATGGTCACCAATGTAACATGTAGTGATGGTCCATCATGTAACATTTAATGATGGTCCTCCATGTAACATGTGGTGATCGTCCCCCGTGTAACATGTAGTGATGTTCCCCAATGTATCATGTAGTGATGGTCCACCATGTAACATGTAGTGATGGTCCTCCATGTAACATGTGGTGATGGTCCCCCGTGTAACATGTAGTGATGGTCCACCATGTAACATGTAGTGATGGTTCTCCATGTAACATGTGGTGATGGTCCCCCGTGTAACATGTAGTGATGGTCCACCATGTAACATGTAGTGATGGTCCACCATGTAACATGTTGTGATAGTCTCCCATGTATCATGTAGTGATGGTCCCCCTTTTAACATGTAGTGATGGTCTCCCACGTATCATGTAGTGATTGTCCCCCATGTAACATGTAGTGATGGTCCCCCATGTATCATGTAGTGATTGTCCCCCATGTATCATGTAGTGATGGTCCCCCATGTAACATTTAGTGATGGTCCACCATGTATCAGGTAGTGTTGTTCCCCCATGTATCATATAGTGATTGTCCCCCATGTAACATGTAATGATGGTCCCCCATGTATCATGTAGTGATTGTCCCCCATGTATCATGTAGTGACCCATGTATCATGTAGTGATTGTCCCCCATGTATGATGTAGTGATGGTCCCCAATGTATCATGTAGGGATGGTCCACCAGTTAACATTTAGATATGGTCCCCCATTTATCATTAAGATATGGTCCCCCATGTAACATGTAGTGATGGTCCCCCATGTAACGTGATTGTCCCCCATGTAACATGTAATGATGGTCCCCCATGTATCATGTAGTGATGTTACAGTGATGTCCCTAATGTAACATGTAGTGATGGTCACCAATGTAACATGTAGTGATGGTCGATCATGTAACATTTAATGATGGTCCTCCATGTAACATGTGGTGATGGTCCACCATGTAACATGTAGTGATGTTCCCCCGTGTAACATGTAGTGATGGTCCACCGTGTAACATGTAGTGATGGTCCTCCATGTAACATGTGGTGATGGTCCCCTGTGTAACATGTAGTGATGGTCCACCATGTAACATGTAGTGATGGTCCCCCGTGTAACATATAGTGATTGTCCCCCATGTATCATGTAGTGATGGTCCCCCATGCAACATGTAGTGACGGTCCACCATGTATCATGTAGAGACTGTCCTCCATGTAACATGTGGTGATGGTCCACCATATAACATGTAGTGATGGTCCACCATGTATCATGTAGTGTTGTTCCCCCATGTATCATATAGTGATGGTCCACCATGTATCATGTAGTGTTGTACCCCCATGTATCATATAGTGATTGTCCCCCATGTATCACGAAGTAATGGTCCCCAATGTAACATGTAGAGATGGTCCCGATGGTCCACCATGTAACATAACATGTGGTGATGGTCCACCATGAATCATGTAGAGATTGTCCTCCATGTAACATGTGGTGATGGTCCCCGATATAACATGTAGTGATGGCCCCCCATGTAACATGTGGTGATGGTCCACCATTAACATGTAGTGATGTTCCACCATGTAACATGTAGCTATTGTCCATCATGTATCACGTAGTAATGGTCTCCAATGTATCATTTAGTCATGTTCCACCATGTATCATCAATGTAACATGTAGTGATGGTCCACCATGTATCATGTAGTGTTGTTCCCCATGTAACATGTAGTGATGGTCCACCATGTATCATGTAGGGATAGTCCACCATGTATCATGTAGTGATGGTCACCATGTATCATGTAGTGATGGTCCCCAATGTATCATGTAGTGGTGGTCCCCCATGTAACATGTAGTGATGGTGCCCCATGTAACATGTAGTGATGGTCCCCAATGTATCATGAAGGGATGGTCACCATGTATCATGTAGTGTTGTTCCCCCATGTATCATGTAGTGATGGTCCCCCATGTAACATGTAGAGATGGTCCACCATGTAACATGTAGTGATGGTCCACCATGTATCATGTAGAGACTGTCCTCCATGTACATGTGGTGATGGTCCACCATATAACATGTAGTAATGGTCCACCATGTATCATGTAGAGATGGTCCCCCATGTATCATGTAGTGATGGTCACCCATGTAACATGTAGAGATGGTCCACCATGTAACATGTAGTGATGGTCCCCAATGTAACATGTAGTGATGGTCCATCATGTATCATGCAGTGATGGTCACCATGTAACATGTAGTGATGGTCCCCAATGTACCATGTAGGGAGGGTCCATCATGTACCATGAAGTGATGTTCACCATGTAACATGTAGTGATGGTCCCCCATGTAGCATGTAGTGATGGTCCCCCATGTAACATCTAGTGATGGTCCCCCATGTAACATGTAGGGATAGTCCAACATGTATCATGTAGTGATAGTCCCCCATGTAACATGTAGTGATGTTCCCCCATGTAACATGTAGTGATGGTCCCCAATGTAACATGTAGTGATGGTCCCCCATGTAACATGTAGTGATGGTCCCCCATGTAACATGTAGGGATAGTCCCCCATGTATCATGTAGTGGTGGTCCCCCATGTAACATGTAGTGGTGGTCCACCATGTAACATGTAGGGATAGTCCACCATGTATCATGTAGTGATGGTCCCCATGTATCATGTAGTGATGGTCCCCCATGTAACATGTAGTGGTGGTCCACCATGTAACATGTAGGGATAGTCCACCATGTATCATGTAGTGGTGGTCCCCCATGTAACATGTAGTGGTGGTCCACCATGTAACATGTAGGGATAGTCCACCATGTATCATGTAGTGGTGGTCCCCCATGTAACATGTAGTGGTGGTCCACCATGTAACATGTAGGGATAGTCCACCATGTATCATGTAGTGATGGTCCCCATGTATCATGTAGTGATGGTCCCCCATGTAACATGTAGTGGTGGTCCACCATGTAACATGTAGGGATAGTCCACCATGTATCATGTAGTGGTGGTCCCCCATGTAACATGTAGTGGTGGTCCACCATGTAACATGTAGGGATAGTCCACCATGTATCATGTAGTGGTGGTCC
>NW_018403347.1:150840-229337 GCF_002113885.1 Mizuhopecten yessoensis | reverse complement strand
TAACATGTAGTGGTGGTCCCCCATGTAACATGTAGTGATGGTCCCCCATGTAACATGTAGTGATGAGACACCATGTAACATGTAGTGATGGTCATCCATGTAACATGTAGTGATGGGACACCATGTAACATGTAGTGATGGTCAATCATGTATCATGTAGTGGTGGTCCCCCATGTAACATGTAGTGATGGTCCCCCATTTAACATGTATTGGTGGTCCACCATATAACATTGTAGTGATGGTCCAGCATGTAACATGCAGTGGTGGTCCACCATGTAACATGTAGTGGTGGTCCCCCATGTAACATGTAGTGATGGTCCACCATGTAACATGTAGTGATGGTCCACCATGTAACATGTAGAGATGGTCCTCCATGTAACATGTAGTGATGGTCCCCCATGTAACATGTAGTGATGGTCCACCATGTAACATGTAGTGATGGTCCTCCATGTAACATGTAGTAGTAGTTCCCCCTGTAACATGTAGTGATGGTCCAACATGTAACATGTAGTGGTGGTCCACCATGTAACATGTAGTGGTGGTCCCCCATGTAACATTTAGTGATGGTCCCCCATGTAACATGTAGTGGTGGTCACCATGTAACATGTAGTGATGGTCCCCCATGTAACATGTAGTGATGGTCCCCATGTAACCTGCAGTGGTAGTCCTCCATGTAACATGTAGTGATGGTCCCCCATGTAACATGTAGTGATGGTCCCCCATGTAACATGTAGTGATGGTCCACCATGTAACATGAAGTGATGGTCCACCATGTAACATGAAGTGATTGTCCACCATGTAACATGTAGTGGTGGTCCCCCATGTAACATGTAGTGGTGGTCCCCCATGTAACATGAAGTGATTGTCCACCATGTATCATGTAGTGGTGGTCCCCCATGTAACATGTAGTGATGGTCCCCCATGTAACATGAAGTGATGGTCCACCATGTAACATGTAGTGATGGTCCCCCATGTAACATGAAGTGTTGTTCCCCCATATATCATATAGTGATTGTCCCCCATGTATCATGTAGTGATGGTCCCCCATGTATCATGTAGTGATGGTCCCCCATGTAACATGTAGTGGGGGCCCCCCATGTAACATGAAGTGATGGTCCACCATGTAACATGTAGTGGTGGTCCCCCATGTAACATGAAGTGATTGTCCACCATGTAACATGTAGTGGTGGTCCCCCATGTAACATGAAGTGATGGTCCACCATGTATCATTTAGTGATAGTCCCCCATGTAACATGTAGTGATGTTCCCCCATGTAACATGGTCCCCATGTATCATGTAGTGATGGTCCCCCATGTAACATGTAGTGGTGGCCCCCCATGTAACATGAAGTGATGGTCCACCATGTATCATGTAGTGATAGTCCCCCATGTAACATGTAGTGATGTTCCCCCATGTAACATGTAGTGATGGTCCCCCATGTATCATGTAGTGATGGTCCCCCATGTAACATGTAGTGGTGGTCCTCCATGTAAAACATGTAGTGGTTCCTGTTGGTAAGATGTAGTGGTGGTCCCCCATGTAACATGTAGTGGTGGTCCTCCATGTAACATGTAGTGATGGTCCCCCATGTAACATGTAGTGGTGGTCCCCCATGTAACATGAAGTGATGGTCCCCCATGTATCATGTAGTGATCGTCCCCCATGTATCATGTAGTGATGGTCCCCCATGTAACATGTAGTGTTGGTCCCCCATGTAACATGTAGTGGTGGTCCCCCATGTAACATGCAGTGATGGTCCCCCATGTAACATGTAGTGATGGTCCCTCATGTATCATGTAGTGATGGTCCCCAATGTAACATATAGTGATGGTCCCCAATGTAACATGCAGAGATGGTCCCCCATGTAACCTGTAGTGATGGTCCCCCGTGTAACATGTAGTGATGGTCCCCCATGTAACATGTAGTGTTGGTCCCCCATGTAACATGTAGTGATGGTCCCCCGTGTAACATGTAGTGATGGTCCCCCATGTAACATGTAGTGATGGTCCACCATTAACATGTAGTGATGGTCCTCCATGTAACATGTAGTGATGGTCCCCCTAGTTACATATAGTGATGGTCCCTCGTGTATCATTTAGAGATGGTCCCCCATGTATCATGTAGTAATGCTCCCCATGTAACATGTAGTGATGGTCCCCCTAGATACACGAGTGATGATCCCTTGTGTATCATTTAGTGATGGTCCCCATTTAACATGTAGTGATGGTCCCATGGTAAAAAAATTGAATGTATTGTTGATCATATGTCGGTTTTCCTTACGTTTATTAAACAATGGTTTCTTGTATTCTTATTCTTGATTAAATTGTGTCTCCTAAATGTATGACTCTTGACTATTTTGGTTGAAATCTGTCTACGTGAGCATCGTTTGAATGATTGACGCGTCCGTATGTATCTTCTGCACGATTTAGCCAAACAAAATAGTCAAACACTCCCTGCCTTAAATGCATTTACACGTAATGAATTTTAGAAGAATCCCTGTAGGATCATAGTTTTTCCCGTACCATTTTAAGAACAGTTTCCACAATATCTAATACATAAACTAGATGTGTCGACATTTGACAGCTTAGAGCAAAGTTTTCGTCTGCTCTATGATCACAAAAAAGTAGCAAATTTATCAACTTGGTATGTTCTTACAAAAGAACATCACTTCCAGATGAATTTGAAAATGTCCTGCATATTCATATTTTTGTGTCATTAGCATTCCTAACGACCGGAAATAGAGCAAAAACAAAAGGTCATATATATTGTGTCTGTTACTTGTATCACAGGGACCTGCTAATCTGCTATGTAGCGTGTACTTGATTTTCTCCCGATGTGATGTACCATTGCAAGACGTTAATGCATCAACATTCGGTAAAACGCACTAAATACCCCAACTGGGATTATGTCAACATTTCTCATGTCCCTGTGACTTGCATTAATGTCAAAGTTTACAACAACAAAAAAACAAACATAAATGAATGTACAATATTGTCTTGCTAAACCCATGTTGTTCAGCACACATCTTCAATTAGACATATTTCAGTCAGCATCCTCCCCAAACATTTCTCTCTTTTTATCTTTTAAGAAGTGTTTCTTTATTTTCCAAAGTTTTTTCACATTCGAAATGCATTCATACAATGTATATCACGAGTATTATATAAATAACTGAACATATCACACAATAAATTATGTTTCCCCTCCATTCATTCTATTACCTTTAAATTGATTTATAGAGAAAAACGAGGAAAAGAAAGGTGGCGGAGAACACTATTGAACTGATTGACAAAAAAACCTGATACAGAGTGGCGATTTAATCGATATGGTTATGTATTTAAGATTGATTAAAATATTTTGTTCTGTGTTTTCGAATTCGAATCGTCTGTCTGTATATCAACATAAAATAAATCTCGCCACTTTCCAATACACAACCCTGATTTGATATTGTTATTGGCAGTACTAAACCCTATAGTGTACTATATAGAGAGGCGGAATCCCAAACGTATTCCAACTTCTCGAATGTTCACACCTCATATAACAAACTAGCACCTTTACTTTACCCAATAGTAATCCAAGCGCGAGCTAAAGTATAACATGTCACTTAAAATGCACCTTTTATTTCCATGAGAAAATCATTATACCGAGTATTTTCTTTGCCGTTGTATGATAAGCAAATGTCGAAATATTGAATTATGGGAAATATATTTCAGTATTTGTAACTTTCTCTTGCGACTTTCATGACACGATTTCACTTTAACAACTCAAGATTTTCTTCCTTTGAAAGTATCTGGTGGAACTTAGGGGAAAACGCAAGTTAAGGCAATTTCCCTTAATTACAGTTTCAAATAGAAAAAACACTATAGTTAGCAACATTCTTGAAGTTGACGCAAACCATTTATCTTTAATACTGTCTTACTAATTTCAATTTGCGCATTCATGTTCTAGGACAGCTATCATGTGTGACAACGAAGCGTTCAGTTACGGCGGGGACCACCGCGGTCAACCCAGGGGCATCTTATATACTCCTAAACCGGGAGTGTTCATAGTCCAGGAAAATGTAGCGTATCAAAATAAAACCATGGCAACCAGGGTTGATGTTACCAAGGCAACCCATAAAGATTCCTCAAATGCTACGGCGACCAATTACAAGGCAATTACAGGCAAAGGTGATGTTACTGTGACAACGGAAAATTCAGGAATATCGCAGGAAGGCGGGGACACAAAAGGTAAGGGTTTTTACCATTTTTACACATGGACATATATATATTTAAAAAATTGATTTATATTTTCAACCATTAATTTTGAACAGAGTTAGCGGAATTCGTGTCTTATCATATAATTTTTAACTCCATCGGTTGCACGCGTGCTAAGCCCTCTTTTAGGGGAGTATATGATCTATGATCATGTTCATCTGTTCAAACTCTAATAGTTACTAACCCCTCGACTCAAACATCACAACCCTCGTTTCCAGGGTCAAGTTCTTTATTAACTTTAAAGGGGCATCACGGTGAAGTAACTTTATTTTTTGTCTTTTTTTCAACTA
The DNA here is from genome assembly GCF_002113885.1 of Mizuhopecten yessoensis. Lineage (NCBI taxonomy): Eukaryota > Metazoa > Mollusca > Bivalvia > Pectinida > Pectinidae > Mizuhopecten > Mizuhopecten yessoensis. The sequence goes on along the minus strand of NW_018403347.1, from coordinate 224,794 downwards.
CTACATAAACATATCAAGTGAGACTCCTTATGGAAAATAACGATCGGATTTGGCTGAAATAGATTCATAAAAATGATGAAATCTAAGAAAATCATCGGTATTTCTACCTGTCTGACCAACGTTTTGTTCAGGGATTTCCCTTTACTAGCGCATGCGCATAGCACACCATTTCTCTCTGGCCGTGTGAAGTAAGCGAAAGAAAAGTGTTGTACCGTGTCAGCTACGAAACGAAAAGTTGCCAAATGGTCAAAAGATAGCGCAAGGAGTACGTTACGGAATCATTATTGCAGGTGGGCAGTATTCAAAGGAGAAAATAACTGCCGTAGCAGTTAGTACGGTGCATGTATTCTTCCGGATAGCCGGTTAAGCTGAAATGGAATCGACAGAAATGCTAGCGCTGTTTATGTTATGAATAAATATCTAAAACTATTAAGCTCGCTAGTATCTTTGTCTGAGTTTGAACACAGATGAACTTAGTTTAATATGTTAATGGGCATGTATTGGAGAGAGTTTACTTTGTGTTTCTATAATTATACAGTGGTTTATGCGAAAGGAAGGGATAAGTGACTGGTTAGTTTGATTTTTCCATGAGGCCCTCCAAGGGATAACTGTTGTGATGGCCCACGGCGTATTTTCTGGGTCACCGAGATACGTGTTATCGAAGTCCGTGGATTTACATAATTTATAATATTACCGGGTTCAATAAAATGGTATGATTTAATTATATTGCTGAATTAAACGATTATTTTTGTTTTTACATGCAAGATTTAAATTAGTACTAATATGAATACCCGGCCTCCTCTGCCCCGGCAACATATAAAAAAAATCAGAAAGGTTTGTCCCTTGGTGTAGGGAAGGTGTTTAGCCCCGTACCATCTGTACCGGCCACATTCCGGTACTAAATTCAATATATATTTAAATATATCTACTTTATGTTTATGCCTATTATCATTGTTGACATTTAATTGTAAATGTATGACGGGAGAAGGCTGTGAAAACTTGTGCCCCATCCCTTGTTTAATTTTATTGGCAACACATTTATGTTTAAAGCTAAATAAATTTAAATTCTGAATATTGGCAAGTGTGCAATTAACTTCTAATGATGAATAATTACTGTTCAATAAGTTTGAATACGGACTTAGAAATCATATAACTTGGTTTCATAGTGCGGTAAGAAGTTGCAGTTGCCTGACGGCCCCTCTCTGGGGGCCCCTTTGGAAACCGTTTCCTGCCTAGTCAGGTGACGTTATCGGCACTATTTTTAGCAGGGCTTTCCCGAACAATTCAAGTGGTCAAACTGGACATTAGGAACGGACTATGAATATGGGGATAGTGAGGTAACATAAGTGGAAGTGCATACAATACATACATTCATTAAAAAAAAACACGCCTTTTCACGTGATGTCCCTTTAAGTCTTGCGACTTATCAGTGTAAACATATATTAAACAGGAGGGTCAAATCCCCCGACTCCAAGGTAACGCTCCTCGACCCCAAGGTCAACGTCATCAGCAGAGAATGTAATGTTATAAACACTGTTTGGGTCAATAGGTATTAAGATTACTTAGTTAGCATTATTAGTGTAAGTACATCCCTGATAGTACACCGTACGATATAAGCCTATTACACATGTAGTAATACATGTTTTGCGTGATGTTTTCTATGTCCAATTTAGTTCATATAATTGTTTGTGCAGATAGAGCCAAACAGGGACACGCTGTTTTGTATTTGTGTCGTTAGTTCCTAGTACCTTTGGGATGTGTGAAGAGACATTGATTTGGGTACCTAGGAAACATGTCTTCGTATGGAGAATACTGTTTTTAGTTCGAATTCAGAAGTAGGTAAGTCAACCCAAAAGAGTCTGATGGTTTTTCCCGTAGATCTGTGTGGTTATGACTTGTACAAACAGAATTATGATTTCTTCATAAAAATAGCTCACTGGACTTACAACATGTCAATCTCTTTTGCGATCGATCATGCAGAGCTTTATTTCTCTTCTACTAGCTGTTGGGTGGAGTACCGACCTCAAATAAAGATAAATGTGGCCATGCGATACCACTGAAATCATAGTAAAATCCCCTGGTAACACATTTAAGCTATACATAAACACGGAATTAGATTAGAGGGAAAGGCAACTGCCTCTTCGGCATAGAAAATATGTCTGGTGCACTTTGATGTTGCGAGAAACTGCAAGAAAGAGCGAGAATTTACGTGATTTTGGAGAAGAAAAAAACGCCGCTTCAATCATCGTAGAAATGTATTGCCTTTGAAAAGTTATACATTCCCGTAACATTTTCCAGAGTTCAAAGTAAAGGATTTTTGATTTACATCTGTCTTCATTAAATAATGTGTGTTGTGTCGAATACTAGTAAGTAGTAGTGAACCTACACCGTTGCCAACTTGAATTATTTTATGGCTTCGCACCCGCCATTAACGTCTTTTGTTTGAGAAATTTCTTGCTAATAAATCGATTATTTGACATACAGACTAAACATAATTGCTTTTTGATATGTGTTCGATCGCAACATGTGGTTTTAAGTGAACCCATATCTCTGAAATTGTAGTATTTGTATTCTGAAAACGGTTGTTAATCAGTGTGTTTTTAATAATTGCCGCAATTGAGCCTGGGATTATTGATCGCGGGTTGGTTCATGAATGCATGTTATTCTCGGTAATTGATCATAAATATGTAATAATGTGCTTATATAATTACAAGCTGGTATATTATCATGTACACGGAACGATTTCAGTCGAATTGTTGATCAGGAAAGTGTATTTTTACGGCTCTGAATATTGACCAAAATTCACCATGATGCAATAGCGTGTGATTTCACTCCCATCATCGTCTTCACGACTTGCAATTTACCCTCCGTTGTTTAAGTTTTGAACTAATTGCTAACAAATAGATAATTAGGCATACGGACTAAACATAATTGCTTTTTTTTTTATATGTGTTCGATCGCAACATGCGGTTGTATTCTGAAAACGGCTCGGAATAATAACCAAAATCCATTGTGATGTTTCCTAATTTCAGCATGCCAAAGAAGAAAAAGGGAGTCCAAACTGCTTCAAAGCTTACAAGTTTAATACACCATTCCACACCAGAACAATTAAATTTAAATCAAATAACCAGTTCATTTTTATCAGAGTTAACATTGAATTATAATATAATTTGCACATTACCACTCAAGCTTGTTACCTGTAAGTAATAAAAAAACAGCTAAATTTTCGTTTGAAAGTTTTTATTCAGCTGTGTATACACAATAAGTACAATATACATATAATGTGTGCATGGCAAGTCATGAATAAACATCCATTCACATACTACTGGGCTTTAAGTGGATCCTCGATAAGTATTTGTTTGTCTCTTTTCAAAATAATCTTTAGAATCTTTAGCTTAATTTGACTGAACATGTCAATTTGATATGTTTTTGACCCTTCAAATCTGAAGGAAAATGTTTTTTGACTTATGAAATCGTTCAACTTAAAATTGTAGCCCTGTTCATTGTATATATTATATAAAATCAAGCATCTTGACTTTATTATTAGACATTGGACAATAAACTCTGATATTCTGTGAAAACTTTACAAGTGCTTGTACATGTATACATGTTTGTTATGATATATTTCCCCGAAGTATAGATAACTTAAATGACACAAATGAAATAATTAATTAGTTTAAGTGCATATCTTTTTTTTGTGTTAACCTACAGCAAAATTATATGTTGCATGCTCTTGGTTCCATCTAAGTGTGATTTATATGAAACATGTTCCAACTTTTTCACATAAATAGTAATGATACTTATATACCAATACATTGTATAATTGAGTAACAAAACTGACAACACATCAATTTTGATAGATACTAATCGATTACATATGTGAACCCCAAACTTTAATCTGTATACAAATCTAAATACAAGATACAAGAATTTTTATTTAGAGTCGTGTTTGTAACAATGCAACTTTAGTTCAGAAGAGCTATTCTTACGACTGTATATAACAATCATGATTAATAGAAACAATAAAATATCACAAAGGTAGCATGCATCACAGATGGTTGAATAAAAGGTAAAATAGCACGGAAAGATTAAAGGTCATGCGAACATAAAGCTCATGCAGCATATAAATTAATTTAAGAGACGTTTCAGTGTAATGTACATATATGTCAATATGGCAAAAACTAAAAATTTACAGAATACATGCTAATATAGCATAATCTAAAACAACAATACAGACATTTATGAAACAATATTTAGGAATTTGCAGCATAAAAGAAAAAAATACACAAAAGAAAGTAAAGCAGCACTAAGAACTAAAACTTGTAAATGACAAATATTTCTGGAGCAATAAAACGAGGAATAAGAACCAAAAAAAATCAATCCTTCATCTTTGTACAGATGGAACATGTACAGATGGGACCATCCCAGGTCCGGACCAACCTCCGGAATTCTGGGAAGTATTCACATCTCCGCAATTCATTTGGAAGACTGTTCCACACCCGACTGTTTCATTTCTGCGCATACCGTGTAGTTTTTACAGATGGGATGCTGACTGTGAAGTCCCTTCTGAGATCATAAGCAGATTCCTTTATGTTTACCAAATCAAGTATATAATCAGGAGGAATCTTGTGTAGTATTTTAAAAACTTTACAGCCCATATCTTTTAGCCTCTTAACATGTAAAAGAGAATTATTAGTAGATTTTATAAGCTGACTAAAAGATGAGACATAATCACCCTCCACGAATCTCAGTGCACGCTCCTGAATCTTTTCCATCTTTCTCACACATTTCAAGCTAGTAAAATGCCAAACCAGTGGGCAGAAATGAAAACTATATATAATAAAAGAAATGTATATGACTCTCCTACCTTGTTTTGTTAAAAAAACACACAATTATTTTAAGAACATTTACGTTTTAAGAACAAATGCTGTGTTTTAAGCTAAGGGCTTATTCGAACTGAATGTAGCTACTTTAATAATTGTTCTCATTCTTACACAGCGGACATCTTATTCAGTTTAAGCAAAAGTGTATTGAAAAACAAAACAAAAAAAACATTATCAAAGAAAAGTTCTTTGGAGTAAAGTTACAAATAGCTTAAGCACTTCGTCCAAAGAAGTTGATGAAGATCATCAATCTTTTAGGAATATATTGATAATTGAAATGACACTGAAAATTATTGCTGACAACAAAATAGCTTTAACGAGTGGGCTTGGTAGAACTACAGACCTAGTGGTGCTGTCAACAAGAACGCTGGTGGCGGAGCAGGACGTTTTATTTTGGTTAGCTGAAAAAAGATAGAAGAATGTTGCATTCACATTTAAATCATACTGGTGACTAATTATGAGAATACCTTGGACTTGTTATATAATTTCTGGACTGGGGGAGGGGGTTGCTTGTCAAAAAGATACTACAATGTGTAATATTTTGGTTACAGCAAAGACATTAAACATATCAAATAGACATGTCTTTTCGCATAATCAAAGCTCATTTTATGGAGTCAAAAATGTCTCAATAGTCATTAAATATTGACAAAATGCTGAATTGAAACATGATAAAACGAAATTCAAAATCTCAATGAACTATTTTGTCCATTTTTGGGAAAGTCAGGTTTAGACAAACTTTTTTATTTTAAGTCTGATTCATAGTGCTGGGACAGAAGTTTATATCACATTTTGTTAATGCAGAATACATAAAGAAAAAAAAGCTACGAAAATGTACCATGTAGAGTAACAGTGAATATGTTGCACCAACATGCTGTGACTTGCTGTGACTTGCTGTGATGTTATCAAATTATTATTAAAACTGAAATCATGTCACAGAAATCAAGAATATATTTCTGTATCACAATGTGGAGCCAAGATGGTGGAATTCAGGTTTGAAAATTACCTTTGATTGTTGCCTAGAAATATAAACTTGTAAACGTGTTTTATTTTTAGCTCATCGGGTTCGACGAACCGTGGCGTCCGTCGTCTGTACGTCAACACTTTCTTCAAACGACTGTGACGGTTTATTTACATCTATATACATATAATATGTCTCTACATTTAAATTGCACGCCTAATCGTAAACAAATAAACAACTACAGACTCTCCGCAGATACTCACTGATACGATACGTATAGCTGTGGCTGACACAACTCATTAATTAGAACAACTGACCACTCTATCTGACCCCTACTGGCCCACTCGACTCTCCTCCTACTCTCAAAGGTAACACTTTTTCACACGACTTCTCCTTAACCACTGATTGGAATTTAACTAAATTTGACTGGAAGCATCCCTATCTTTGACTGGAAGCATCCCTATCTAAGTCCGTGATATAAATAAGAAAACAAAGGCTAAGTAACCTTGATCGATAAATGAAGTTTAGATGATGTGCCATTTGATAACATTCTGTGATTATATAAATGCGCTAGACATGCTATAAATATTGAAGCTGAAAAGAGCTCTTTTATAAAAACGTTAAATGTATGACATTTTATATGAAGTTTAAGTAGTGTTTATGGTCAAGTGTCTATTGCTTTACACATATATACCGGTTAAATATGTTACGCGGACGTTTTACTATGATTTTTGTACTTTCCCATAGCAACAATCGACCATCTCCTTGAGTGGCCTATCCACATATATAGTTATAAAGAGAAATGAAGCCCCGTATGACATAGGTATATAAATGATCTTCAAATAACATGTCATTTCGTAACATTCAGTTGTGTCGCTTAAGGGATTGACATGTTATAAATCTGGTGAGCAACCTTTATTGATTTGTGTACCTTTCTAATAGCTCATGTACAAGCTGAATATATATAGTTGAATTACATATATATATATATTCCGATTTTTGATAAGGGTATTTGAATATGACTTGCCAGGGGTTGAAATTTAGGGTGACTATAACCACGGATTTAATCTAATTCCGTGCTATTTATCACGTGTTGAACCTTAACCGAGAAAGTTGCCAAGACCTTTTCTATAAATAGATATATTTAATCGGGAAACCCCTCTTGACGCATTCAATTCCGACGATGAGCGTAAACTGTGTTGTGATTGGTTAAATTTAAAGGGGGGGTATTCCTGGTTCGAAGTTTCTGTTTACTCGATGAACAGCGCACTAGAAATTCGCTCTACTGATAGTATAAGATTAATTTCTGTTATCAATGATGAAGACAGAGTGGATATGAATAGCAACACCTTGATTCTAACCAATAGAAGGTAGGTAGACCATTCACTATGTTGAGTATTCTTTCTCCTTGTAACACATGTCCTCAAAACATCACCTTGGCTGGTTACAGCAAAACCACGGATCAAATTATGATACAAAATCGTGTGTGATCTAAACCGGACTATCCTGACTTTGTATTACATAGTTTGGTGTAAGCCCTGTATCACACATTTGCACACGTGATAGTGCCTAGGACTTTCAGATGAGGAATAACATTTATGCTAACAGTGTGACTGGAAAAGTGATGTAATATAATTATTCTATAAGTATAGATGTCCTGCACCACAATGTCCTCAAATTTGACCTTATAACCACAGGGGCTCGGTTTCGGAATACTGTCGGTTAATAGTAAACCTTTAACATACCAGTAAATAACAGCAACACTTTTTATCCGGTGTTGATACACATTCTAAAACCTTATAAAAATTGAGGGTACCGAGACCCTGTGCTTATATAACTTACAGGATGACATTTTATATCAAGGCCTGAGTACCTCCTGCTGAGAACGTTTATCAATATAAACATTTCAAGGCAAATCTTTGACTTTTGACATCAAATTTGCATCCAATTTTAAGTCAATAACAAAATAAAGACGGGTAAATGAAAACTGGAATTAACATCATTACATGGAGAGGTCAAATTCAGTTCCATTCCCCCCTTCCAGAATTATCCCCGATTGACAATGATGTAAAAACTGAGCCTTAAATGCATAATCCGTGCAAATTGTTTATCTACAAATGAATTTATGAAACAACATACCATAACATTTACAGACCTTCGTTTATATAAAAACAGACAATATTATAGCTTCCAGTGCTTGAGACAAAACATAGGTAGCATAAAAAGCAGGTATTCGAATAAAACCAGAAATACAATGCATACATTATTAAATACAATGCATACATATTAAATACAATACATACATATTATATACAATACGTACATAGTATTTATACAATACGTACATATTTATACAATACGTACATATTAATATATATACAATACATATTGTAAAGGCACGACTGATCATGACATTGAAAGACTCGAGAAAGTCAGGAAAGCAGGAGTGGATGTGAAAACTGGAAGGAAGTGGTCAGCCAGCAAGGCAGTTACAGAGGCAGAGAGCAGACTCCGGCACAAGGATGGTGTGGGGACAGCTTGCATCAGAAGGCAAGGGTTAGGAAGAGGGCAGTCGGCGAGATGGAAAGATGCTAATGCAGCAGAGACAGAAAGCAAGTGCAGGGAGGGATCATGCAACAGGAAGAGGAAGCAAGGAAGGTGAAAGCAGTGGAGATGGGGAGTCAAGGGGCATGGACCCGATGGGAGTCGGAAGAGAGGAAGATGACATGGGCAGAGATCTGGAGATACACACCATGGCAGCTACAGTTCATTCTCAGGGCTGTTTATGATGTGCTTCCAACACCGACAAATCTTCACAGATGGGGGTTGGTGGAAGTCTGGAAGATCCTGCATGTCACCGGAAATCTAGAACATATTCTCTCTTCCTGCGAAGTAGCGCTGGCACAGGGCCGATAAACTTGGAGACATGACCAGGAGTTAGGACAATTGCTGTTCACACTCTTGAGAGGGAAAGGAAGAAAACACATGAAACACAAAGGGGACCAACGTTCAATCGGTTCCACAGAGAGGGACAGACACCATCGGGAACAGCAAGGAATGCCAACCTGGGTATTCTTGGAGGTGCAGGAGACTGGGAAGTACGTGTGGATCTTGGAGGGAGGAAATTAGTTTTATGGAGATCCTGGAGACAACACTACGACCAGACATAGTGTTATTATCACCCAGCAAGAAGAAACTGGTGATAGTGGAACTGACTGTGCCGTGGGAAACAAGGTGTGAATTGGTGCACGAACGGAAGAAGAGCAAGTATGCGGAGCTGACAGAGGAGTGTGGCAGAAAAGGCTGGCAGGCAATGAACTTTCCTGTGGAAGTAGGCTGCAGAGGATTCCCGGCCCAATCATGCTGGAAGATGCTCGGAGCCCTTGGTATCACGGGAGGAGCAAGGACGACGGCAGTGAGAGAGTTGGGGAACAAAGCAGAACGGGCATCACGATGGCTGTGGATGCGGAGAGGAGACAGTAGCTGGAAGGGACTGATCACCCCTGCTGACCCACCATCCGGAGCGAGTTCCAGGTTAGGGGTTGAAACCCTCGACCTAGAGAAGTTTGTGTGTTTTTGGGGGAATCAGGAAGGCGATGCCAACACACAACACTAGTGTACCTAACCACTCAATTAACTTTATATTAATAATTTTCAAAGAGTCCGAAGAGATCATTCCTTTGCAAAATATCATCTTAAAGACTGAAACTTTATTATTGATCAAATAATATCTATATGGGTACAAAATAATATATGTATTTTTTCTTAAATTAGGATTTTTTTTGAAGATTTTTTTGGGGAAAATAGGACTTTGCATTTTTTTTTGAGGAAATTTCAGCCCCAAAAATGGGCAACCATTTTGGCATCCCTAAATGCTATGGAAATTTCAAATATTATTACCAAGATATTTGCAAAAACTGGAAATGTAATTAATTGGTGATGACAGATCAAATCTGATTATCATTATAAACTGGTGAATCAACCAGGATTGTTGATGTGATTTTTTGTCAGTGTGACAGTTGTTGAAGTCTATTATGCTATTATTAAATAGTGAAATTGAGTACCAGTAATTGCATGAACATTTTAAGACAATTTAAATGTTTTCTACACAATTTTCGCCCTTATCATTGCCAAATTCAAAATGTGTTAGGTCAATATAGCAATTACATTATGTGTGGCCCATTAGACCAAAAAACCTTGATCTATATCTTTGTAAAATCCTGACTTTGATGGCCAGATTATAACCTAAGCACCACAGATACACTGCCCTTTGAACTTATCACAGTATTATCAACAAACTTGTTTTCCAATAAGATCAGTCTTTCTTTGTTTGTGTAAGATTTCTGTCCTTGTAACAGTTAAAGTAAAATAAAGATGTTCAGATAATGGCACCACTGTCACCACTTAAGAACCATTTTAAAGTGCAGCTATGTCACAGAGGTGATAACCTGAAGTGACTGAAATCTACTGTTTCACCTTGTATAAAGAGCAGCAATCATTCTGTGGATTAGACAGTCCAGCTATTTATGAACATCTGAATAAGAAGGAGTTTTCAATTATTATCAATTTTCCATATTCATAACATTTAAGGATAGAATCCTGTTTTGTTGAGGTTTATGGGGTATAAACCTCAGTAGGTCTGGAGACAAATTTCATGTCTTGCAGTCCATTACATTTGTCTCAAGACCCATTGAGGTTTATACCCAATAAACCTCAACAAAATTCAGAACATCAGATTTTACATATTTTGCATTGATTATACTATTGATTTAATATCTTTACATGCTGATCGAGAATTGGAAAAAAGGGATTTTTTTTTTTATCTCTTTGAATGAAAATCCTTTAAAAGGTATACTATGTATTCAAAAAAATGTGTTTGACTTTTTACTCTATTGCCCATAACAGACAAGAATTTGAATGGTTGGCCCATGGTGGAGAGTGGGGAATGTTATATTTTAGTGTACTGAAGTGTAAAGTGTAGTTTCATATTCTTTGTAAGAGTTTTCTCCCTTTGCTTGCTGTGTAAAGTATGTCCAGATTGAAATTCCGCTACTATTTTCCCCGGTCTACATCAGCAATTAAGACTTTGTGTAAGTTGTGATTGTGTAATTAGTGAATTGTCCAATTTAGGATTGAGTTTTCCTAGGATAAATTGGTTTCTTTTTTAGATCTTAATTAGCTCATCTGTCCAATCCATCATGCACAACCCATCCCTCACCCATTATCACTGCACTGACAATACCCTGACCAAAATTTCAATGTTATTTTGTTAATAAATCAATATTTTTCTTGAAAATCAGTTAAACTTTCATGAAATAGTGAATGTAAAAATTCATTTGACATGGCACTGAAAAATGAAACAGCATTCTTATTTAGATATACAAGTCTTGATTTATTTATGATCCAGGGGCCAGACCTGACAAATTCCTCTTGATGGAATCCATTGTTCTTATCGTAAAATTATGCCAGATGGTAAAAATGACTTGTCATCCAAAAGAGTGTAGTCAGCTAGCTGTTTTACCTTACTGTACTTGCTTTACCAGATTTGGTCGGTTTTGATTTAAAGATACCAAAACATTACTTAGTAATAACGGTATTATATTTGAATCACCTTTGTCAAATTTTAATTGTCAAATCACCTTTTTTCAAACCCCCAAGCGGCGCAAAGCGCCGCCGGGGTTTGATCTGTAAACGCTTTGTCCCCTTCCGGTGCTTCCCCATGCGTGAAAGCCTTCTGGGAAATTAAGGCCGCATACTTTCTACAAAAATATGTTGGTAAACCCTATCGTATCGGTATTGATTGCAGTTTACTTGTAAAATATCATGAATTCTCTATTTAATAAAAACATATATTTAATGCAGTGAAGATAAACGAAACATTATATCTTCACTAGTAAAAACTTCACTCTGTAAGTATTGTCCAATCTGAACGGTACATTATATTTCTGCGTAGATTTTCAGTTTCAAGTTTAGATGAAGTGACGGCAGTATAAGTGGTTGAGCTGTTTAACTTTGCAGCATACATTGTTGTTTTTACATAACTACACAATTAATATCATTTTTGTCTGGAAATCTTACCAGATATACTAGCAAACGGCAAAATTGCAGTGAAAACCCATTCAAAGTGGCGCTTTGTATTGTTGTCAAGCATGACGTCATTATAATTTGGCGTCAAAAACTACGTTATACATTCCCGCGCTTTTCTGATGTAGCAATATTTGCGCAGCGAAACGTGAAAGAAATGTAAGAAATAGAAAATTTCATGGTTTTCCCGTTCAATACGCTATATTTATTTCACTTGTAATATGAAATAGGCGAGACCCAAACAGCTGGCACACATACACATGAAATTACTGTTTCCTACATAACTTAACAGTTACATTTTGTCAGTAGAGTGAACATCCAGTCCTGTCATTATTCAATGGGTGTACTATTATGTTTTCTTCGTACGGGGGTAGGGGGGGGGGGTTAAACCAGGATACCTTATCCCCCTAAACCCCTGCCTGCTGAGGACTTTTATTTCAAAATATATGTCCCCATATTGGGACAGGGGCAATTTCGGTCCCTTTTTGTTAAAGTCGTTCTGAACAATATGTCATATGCTAATATGGTCGAGTGGTCAAAGTTAACACAACGGCCTTCCATGCGGCCGGGGTTCGATCCCAGAAGTTGTCGTATGCATGGATATGCAGAGCAAGTGTTTTTCTCCTGCCTATACAACTCCAACAACCCAGGTGGAGTATAAATTGGTCTGGGGAGAATGTTGCGGTATTTGTGCTGTAGCATTCAAGCGAGGTGGCACTATAAATGATACCGTATGAAGCACGGTCCCGCTACAAACACACCACATTACGTATACATTTCCAGCACACACGCAGTCATACACACATGGGGAGATATTAGCCAGGTGGCATTTGGCTAGTAGTTAGCGCCTGAAAAGGTAACAACCAAAAAACCAGCGTTGTCAAAATATGTCTTCGTTGCAGTCTCGAGAATTAATAACTATTATTTAAAGGGACGGGGGGGGGGGGGCTACGATTGACCCTTTATCCTAGAAAATGGTTGATATTTTATCCAAAATAGTCAAATAGGGACATTGTCAAAAGAATTATATATGCAAAAATTGCTGCAATTTTGACAAAAGGTGTAAATGATAGTTTATGTAAATCGTCTTATGTCCCCGGTCTCTCTCTCTCTTTTAGAAGATGACATTATTACCAAATCATTGACATTTGGCCCAAAACGTGCGGTTACAACTAGATATTGAGCGTGAACTGAATATTCTGAACAACACAATTAATGCCATTTACAATTTATATGATTATAATTAAATAGATTAAAGTATGCAGGATCCGTTCCCTCGTGGTTGGTGGACTGTCAGTAAGTCATTTTCATAAAATGGTTTGGTGTCCAGCAGCTTTGCTGCATTTTCTTGTTACGAATATAAAGATATTAAATCAAATAAATTATCATGGTGACAACTCCCATAAAAACAATACTTCGCTAAATGGGATGCAAACATTTAGTATCCAAGTTTTTACCGATTACACTGAGTCAGACTGTACCAGGGTACGTAAAACCATTTCTGTTGTGTAACTCACCGTTGTCGACGTCATACCATTAGTCTTCGACTACTATTGTGTTGTCAGCTTCTGAGTAACGGGTTCTTTATCGAGTTGTTGACGAATGCTACTGCATAACCTTGGGTGGAACACGTACACTCAACAGATCAAACAGTTGTGTCAAACTGCTGTGGTAATAGTCCGTACAAACACATACATTGATCAGGTATTAAATAGCATATGTGTCATTATACATATATGTGAAAAAGATAAAATGATATAATATCCATATCGTTGTTCATTTGGAGCTCTTCCAATAAATATACGTTCAAGGTTGTAATGGTCTGTTCTCCAATATATATGTACTGTTGTACTATACTTCTACTAGAAAAAGGCTTTATTTTATTTCAACTCATATAGCTGAAAGGGCCTGTATTGAGATTATAATAATGTCATCCATTCCATCTATTGCAATTTTTTTCACATTATACATTTCCCCTTAAAATGAATCAGACCTTAACAGTTAGTACACACATACGTAACATCCATATACTATTACCTTCAGGACCTTAACAGTTAGTACACACATACTTAACATCCATATACTATTACCTTCAGAACTTTGACAGTCTGTTCACAGTTAGTACACACATACTTAACATCCATATACTATTACCTTCAGGAACTTGACAGTCTGTTCACAGTCAAGAGATAAATCTTATTAGCCCTGACTTGATAATTATGACATGATAATTATCCTAATAAGCTTGGCATCATTATGGTTCCATGTTACCAGCCCTAGTCGCCCATGAGTCCTAGATCTAGGGGCTTTGATAGCATCTGAACCCTATAAGTGGTGTGCTGGAATGGGAAGTCAACTCCTTGTATACCGATGGAGATTGTTGAGTGACACCGAGTTGTCATGGCTGTTCCATTTACTGTAATGCTACAAGTACATGTACCTCTTTGAAGGAACAACACAACATCCCAAGCTGATGAATCAATGTCACAATATCCCAAGCTGAATAATATTAAACGTGAATTCAAAAATGTGCCCTTGATCATGAGTTTAATTAAACTCTGTAATACCTGAAATGAATTGTAACATCCCTGTTCAACATAAACATCACCATACATTATGCTTCCAAGGTAAATTGTATATTTAGAAACTTAAAACAACTGTACTTCCTTTTATCAGCCAGTGTTTGTAGTTTTAGGCTATAGACCTGATGTTGCAGTTGAAACTATGTAGAATATGCATTACTTCTAGCTGGGATGAGCACAGCTAATAATTGATGGTTCAGTATAGAAATATAATATCTAAGTAATGCCCCTCACTTCATTTGCCATCTTACTTATAACGGTCTTAAATCCATTAGCCACCTCACCTATCGGCATCTTATTATACCCCCCCCCCCCCCCCCCCCCCACAACATAGTTATGTTAGGGGGGAGGGGATACTTGATTCAGCCTGTCTATCCGTTTGTCTGTCTGTAGAAAATATTTGTCTGGACAACCACTTCTAAAGTAATGGACCTGTTTCAATGAAACTTCATCGTGTAACACCTTCCTTTTTATTGACCCATTTTGAATGAGCCTTTTGTTAAAAACTTGGAAATCCTATTGTCCAGACAACTTCTCCTAAACTTGTAGACCGATTTCAACAAAAATGATGATAATGACCACCAAATGATGTTTTGCATCCAGTTATAATTTTTTCATTGCAACCCTTTTTTACAGAGTTATGGCCCTTTGTTGAAAAACTATACAAAAATATACTTCTCTGTAAACAAACGATGATGTTGTGTATCCATTAATTTTTTATCGAGTTATGGACCTTTGTTGAAAAAACAAATGTGGCACATTGCACCTTTGTAATCTCATTTTATGCACAGTTTCGTTTTTTTCTGCGCATGCTCGGATTTTTTTAAACTTCCTATCGCGGTAAAGTCAAAGCAGTGCCGTATATAGTTTTGGTTTTCTGTTGTATATTATTCATTTTTCACTAATTGTGTAGGGTTTTATAGTATCAGCGACGTGCATAAAGGGTATTGGCAAGTACATTGATCTCTATTTTGCGATGTCATGTTATTAATTATTTTCTGCTGTAACAGATAATGTCTTTACATGTAAATGATGTAGATGTATATATCCTTTAATGGGAGAGCTAAATAGGAAGTCTAAACAGTGAAACATGTATATATCCTTTAATGGGAGAGCTATATAGGAAGTCCTGAACAGTGAAACAGATGTAGATATCATTTAATGGGAGAGCTATATAGGAAGTTTGAACAGTGAAACAGATGTATATATCCTTTAATGGGAGAGCTATATAGGTCGTCTAAACAGTCAAACAGATGTATATATCCTTTAATGGGAGAGCTATATAGGAAGTCCTGAACAGTGAAACAGATGTAGATATCCTTTAACGGGAGAGCTGTATCGGACGGCTGAACAGTGAAACAGATGTATATATCCTTTAATGGGAGAGCTATATAGGAAGTCTAAACAGTCAAACAGATGTAGATATCCTTTAATGGGAGAACTATATAGGAAGTCTGAACACTGAAACAGATGTAGATATCCTTTAATGGGAGAACTATATAGGACGGCTGAACAGTGAAATAGATGTAGATATCCTTTAATGGGAGAGCAATATAGGAAGTCCTGAACAGTGAAATAAATGTAGATATCCTGAAATGGGAGAGCTATATAGGAAGGCTGAACAGTAAAACAGATATATATATATCTTTTAATGGGAGAACTATATAGGAAGTCTGAACACTGAAACAGATATATATATATCCTTTAATGGGACAGCTATATAAGAAGGCTGAACAGTGAAACAGATGTAGATATCCTTTAATGGGAGCTGGGCTATATAGGAAGTCTGAACACTGAAACAGATATATATATATCCTTTAATGGGAGAGCTATATAAGAAGGCTGAACAGTGAAACAGATGTATATATCCCCTAATGGGAGAGCTATATAGGAAGTCCTGAACAGTGAAACAGATGTAGATATCATTTAATGGGAGAGCTATATAGGAAGTTTGAACAGTGAAACAGATGTATATATCCTTTAATGGGAGAGCTATATAGGAAGGCTGAACAGTGAAACAGATGTCGATATCCTTTAATGGGAGAGCTATATAGGAAGTCTGAACAGTGAAACAGATGTTTATATCCTTTAATGGGAGGGCTATATAGGAAGTCCTGAACAGTGAAACAGATGTAGATATCCTTTAATTGGGGAGCTATATAGGAAGTCTGAACAGTGAAACAGATGTAGATATCCTTTAATGGGGGAGCTATATAGGAAATCCTAAGAGTGAGACACTCATCTGATGAAGATGAGGTTGTGTATTGATTTAAAGCAAATTATTAGTCCCCTACCGGGAAACCGGGGGGACTATAGTTTTCCCCTCCGTCTGTCCGTACGTCCGTCCGTCTGTGTGTCTGTCCGTCTGTCCGTCTGTCCGTCTGTCCAAGAGGTTTGTCAGCACTCTAGAGCCTTCATTCTTTCATGGATTTTAATCAAACTTTACACACATGTAAAGAATTAAAATATCTTAAACAAGTTCGAGTTTCAAGGTCATCGGATCAAGGTCAAGGTCATTATGACTATAAATAGAAAAACTTTGTCAGCACTCTAGCGTCTTCATTCTTTCTTGGTTTTTAATCAAACTTCACACAGTCATAAAGAATTAAAATATCTTCGACAAGTTTGAGTTGGACAGGTTCGAGTTTTAAGGTCAAATGGTCAAGGTCACAGTTACTATAAATAGAAAATTTTATTTAACATTCTTCCTTGCCTGTTTATCAAACTTCACACACTTGTAAAGATACCTTTACAATCAACAAATAAGATTTCTTAGTATTTTTATTCCCTTACCGGTGAAACTGGGTGGGGGTGGCAGGGAGGGAGAAGAAAACAAGAATACCTAAAGTTTTCCTCGCTGTCTGTCCGAAGAAGTTTGTCAGCACTCTTGCGCCTTCATTCTTTCCTAGTTTTTAATCAAACTTCACATTATTGTAAAGAATTTAAATATCTTGGACAATTTCAAGGTAATCGGGGCAAGACAAGGTCACTATTACTATTTTAGAAAATCTTTGTCAGCACTCTAGTGCCTCATTCTTTCATGGATTTTAGTCAAACTTCACATTATTGTAAAAAATTTCAATATATTGGACAAGTTCAAGTTTCAAGGTCCTCGGATCTAGGTTGAGGTCACTGTTGCATCTTAATAGATTGCGGGGGCCGGTAGGGGACATGTATTGCTTCAGCAATACTCAGTATGCTTGTTATGAATAAATATTACTCAAATATAAGTCTATTTAGTATTTTGGCATTCTTCGTATTTACCAGCAATGAATAAGAGAAAAATGATATTAAAACACATGTTTACCAGTACTTTGCATACATGTACATGCTTATCTTAACTGCACATGTATTTCCCCCTATTTCCAGAAAAGAAAGTTGATTAAAAAACTAGACAAATGCCATTTTTATCCTATGATTCTCACAGAGAAGAAAGTGTTCTTTACCAGTTACAGTAACTGTGTTGTATTGAAGTAAAGAGTCCCCTATATATACTTACTGCAGGAAGAAACTCACTCCATTACAGCTAGCCCACTACTACAGTGGGATTCTCTCCCATGTAAATGTTGTGTGGAATGTTCTGGATCAATCATTGTCAATCAATCAATGATTGATGTTTCTTTTGTAGAATTGAATTAAAACCCAATCACGACATCTGCCTGGAGCTGATCACCAGTGATAATTAATAAAAAATTCAAAATAAAATTCCTCCTATTAGTATATAGCCAAATGTTTATAATTTGATGCCTGAAGGGATTCTATGGTAATGGGCCCAAACAGATATCATCATTAAATTGTATTACAGAAAACCAATATTTGCCTGGAAGGAAGTCAAAATCAACCTGGCACTACCACTTGTCAGCTACTTTATAACCTTTTGTTCTTAGTTTATTCCTCCACATATATACACAACATGTACATTTACACAGGTCCTGCATTCAATATAACCCGCTTTAGGATTATTACAATATTTTTCCCCATGATTGAACTCGAATGACTGGCACCTATATCGGGGCCACCAGTGTGCTGTGCTATACAACATGTGTATAGGCCGGTATTTACTACTGTAAAACTGCTGCATAGGATGCTGATACTGTACTGACTTCCTTAAAACTTAATACCTACCCATTAGCCAGCAACAATGGCGGGAACTCATCTCAACCGACAAAAGTATTATCCCTTCTGTGAGTATAGCTAGACCGCCTTTAGTTCGTTATACGTTTGGAGTTGTAATGGTTCAATTCCCTGTTTGTATGTATGTGTATGTTTGATAGATAGTACATGACTGTATGTGCATATCTGATAGCTAGATTGTACATATGTGTATGTTGTATGTGTGTGTAGATTATACATATGTGTAGATTGTATGTATGTGTAGTATGTGTGTGTAGATACTGTCGGTGTATGTTTTACATCATTGTTCATTGTACATATGTGTATTTATAGATTGTGTATGTGTGTGCAGGTTGCACATGTGTGTAGATTTTATATGTGTATGTAACACATAGTCAATATTTATTGATATTGATCTTAAATAGCATGGTTCATATGACATATTATGTAAATTTTACAATTGATATACCGCAGATATCCATTAATTGTTCATGCAATACCATCATACACCCAGCCACCTTACACGAGATTATGATCTACACATACACTAATAATTCATAAGTATAATTATATACCTGTGTTAAATGACTATAAACATCAACATTAGCTTTAAAAATGGCTATTATAGAGAATAATTCACCATAAAATTTACAGTGATATTTACTCACCAGATGTGAACTTTGTAGAAAACATCAGTAACATCTGTAGTAAGTTCCGAGGTGATGGATCTGGAGTATTCAGGGCTGTTGGGGCTCGATCCAGGGTGTTCACCCAGACAGTCTTATATGTTTGATACAGACAGTCCATTATAGCTATAGGTTTAATGCCAGGAAGCTGAATCACTATATGGGAAAGTAGCACCAATACTTTAGACCTGATACTATTCAGTACGGTAAACCTAAAACTTTTGCCGTCCTGGTAAAATAAGAGCCGCTTTTTGCAGACTTGTAAGATTATATTTTTAAGCTCAGTTGGAAGAGCTTCAGAATAGCAACCAGAGGTCCTGGGTTTGATTGACCTTGAATAGGGGTTTAGAAATGATGATATCTGATATTGGTGTCCTCATTGGTATCTGGTAAATATTGACAAAAATACTCTGTCTTACAGTCTCCGTAGCAGGAAAAACTTTGAACGATTTCTTTCCTTGAAGGAAGTGACTTACCCTAATGTAACAAATAAACATGCAGGTTATTTTAAGATAAATTGGTAGGGAATCAGACAACAGTAAGCCAGAGGTCCAGGTTTAATTCATTCAGAGACGTTCAAAATATTTACCTCTGAAAATTCAGACCATAGTATTCCAGAAGAGCTAAAATATTTTGCCACCCAATCCAATGTAAGGAGAAATATTGTTGTCTTACTTGTGCTAATGGTTCCATCTAGATTTGATTATTTTGGTTGTTCTTCTAATAACAATGACATCTTTTTAACCGTTACAGACATATCACAAATTGTAACACAATGAAACTAGAAGCTAATGACAAATATCAAAGGATGCTCAACACCACAAGGGCATTTTGTTGAAGTGTTCTGTCATCATCTACAGGAGGTATGCAGTGCAATGTAATTAGGTCACTGTGACTGGGCTTCATCTTTATTTATAGGGAAAATGTGAAATAAATGCAAATTTACCTGCATCATCCACAGAGGGTTTGCATGGTTCTGTATATTATTTATTGGGTCACTGTGACCTTCACATCTATGTCAAAAGTCCGCGAAAAATATCCATATGACTTATTTTAAGCCTGGGGATACAATTATGTTTTTTCTCCCAAATATAAATCTCCAGTTTCAGTCTCAATGAATCGAGATTGTGAGGTATGTGATGGATGATAAGTCAAGAACCCAAGTCTATAGTGGACTGAGGATGTAATAAATGCCATGCTGGAACCAGGAGCTGAATCCCAACTGTGTGCAAAACAGGCCAGTGGTCTGGTATAATGAAACCACCACACTTACAAAACAGGCCAGTGGTCTGGCATAATTAAACCACCAGACTGACAAAACAGGCCAGTGGTCTGGCATAATAAAACCACCCGACTTACAAAACAGGCCAATGGTCTGGCATAATTAAACCACCAGACTTACAAAACAGGCCAGTGGTCTGGCATAATGAAACCACCAGACTTACAAAACAGGCCAATGGGCTGGCATAATTAAACCACCAGACTCACAAAACAGGCCAGTGGTCTGGCATAACAAAACCACCAGACTCACAAAACAGGCCAGTGGTCTTGCATAATGAAACCACCAGACTTACAAAACAGGCCAGTGGTCTGGCATAATAAAACCACCAGACTTACAAAACAGGCCAGTGGTCTTGCATAACAAAACCACCAGACTCACAAAACAGGCCAATGGTCTTGCATAATGAAACCACCAGACTTACAAAACAGGCCAGTGGCCTGTCATAATAAAACCACCAGACTTACAAAACAGCCCAGTGGTCTGGCATAATGAAACCACCAGACTTACAAAACAGGCCAATGGTCTAGCATAATTAAACCACCAGACTCACAAAACAGGCCAGTGGTCTGGCATAATGAAACCACCAGACTTACATAATTCCTTTAATCGTTAAGCATGCAGGTACTGACTCATATGTTGTTAGTCCTAGGTTGGAAATTTAAGAGTTCTAATTAAATAGTTTAAATACTTGATATGTAATATACATGTATAGTTTCATTATACATGCAGTACAGTGATATAACTCATTCACAATGCACAGTACATATGTATTAAGACCCATCTGGTGATGTTTTATCATATCCCCTGGGTCTCAATATTCACAAAGTGTGTAACTGTGAATGCTTTATTTGATCTTTATCATATTATCAAATATCAAATCTGAAGCTAACGTTTCATAGATGTAATATGTAAGTGGGAACTCATTAATACTTGTGAGATATTTATGTTGTTCAAGTAGTGTATCATGTTATTGAACTTTTAACACTTCAGGTTTTGATTACTACGTACAATTCAATTCCTGTCACAAGTTTCAGACATATCAGCTCCCATCAAATGATTTATAAGCTCCAATCCAGTGAAATAGGAAAAAACCTTGACACATGCTCAAATCCAGTGAAATAGGAAATAGACCTCGACACAAGTTCCCACCCAGTGATAAAGTTGATGAGTATCCACACAAGTTCCCTGACCCAGTGATAAAGTTGATGAGTATCCAAACAAGTTCCCATCCAGTGATAAAGTTGATGAGTATCCACACAAGTTCCCATCCAGTGATAAAGTTGATGAGTATCCAAACAAGTTCCCATCCAGTGATAAAGTTGATAAATTTCCAAATGAGAAAAGTTCTGTTCCAGGAGTGTCACAGGTATTGATTTAGTGCTAGGTATAGTTCCACCTAGATATGTATAAACTGATGAAATGTTTGGCAAGGGCTCTTGCCTACATATACATCAACCCTTTCTGATCAGTCTAAAGGTGTTGTTATTATGATAAATTGTTAAATTTGCCAAATTGATGATTAGATGTTTTTTTATGTACCTTCTCCAAAATGCTGCTTTATCATCATAATGAATTTTCTTTGTGATGTTTGCTCACTTCAATATGATAACTATTAAAAACCCAGATAGAAATATGAAACAAACGTTTTCCAACAGATGTTTTGGATAGGAATCTCTTCTTGTAAATAAAGCTTTTTAATTTGGCACAAAAAATTCTGTGTGTTTTTATTACATGAAGTCCTCCAAATAGCTAATTGAAAACAGCATACTTAAAGGGTATATACCGAAATCAACATCTGATCATCGTTTCTTTTTACAGCAAATTTTGGCAACAAATCATTTGACTTGAGGATTTCATGAAAATTAAAACAGAAATAGAAAACGATTTGATATTGGGTAGATTTATACGTTGACTTTATAAGTTATATTGGGTAGATTAGTTGACTTTATAAGTTCAAGAACTCAAATGTTAAACTGTGATAGGTGTGTAATATACATGTTAACGCGGCCTGCAACATATTTCAGGTTTGAAATAAGCACAAAATGTCTCACTTAAAGGAATCAAGACGAATAACAGTTTTCTCATATACAACATGATTTACGTCAATTTAAATGTAAGCAATTGAGTTGAAACAAGAGGATTGGACAATGGTTATTAATTACATTTTATTTAAGGAAATTACAGATATTTACACCAATAATATTAGTAAATTAAAAATGTATTATGTAATAGTTTAATGTGGGTTTGGAAAAAAAGTAAATTGTAGAATTCTGAATTAGTTTATCTTAGTTAAGTTTTGGTGGTAGATGGAAGGAGAAAGAAAGAGAGCAGGAATTGGATAGATATTATCTATATATTTTAATAAGTACAAATGCTTTTTTATGTGTTCCTCTCCCTTTTCTACATGCCCCTCTCCCTTTAATACGTGCCCCTCTCCCTTTAATACGTGCCCCTCTCCCTTTTCTACATGTCCCTCTCCCTTTTGTACATGTCCGTCTCCCTTTTCTACATGTCCCTCTCCCTTTAATATATGTCCCTCTCCTTTATACATGTCACTCTCTCTTTTGTACATATCCCTCTCCCTTTTCTACATGTCCCTCTCCCTTTAATATATGTCCCTCTCCTTTATACATGTCACTCTCTCTTTTGTACATATCCCTCTCCCTTTTCTACATGTCCCTCTCCCTTTAATATATGTCCCTCTCCTTTATACATGTCACTCTCTCTTTTGTACATATCCCTCTCCCTTTTCTACATGTCCCTCTCCCTTTAATATATGTCCCTCTCCTTTATACATGTCACTCTCTCTTTTGTACATATCCCTCTCCCTTTTCTACATGTCCCTCTCCCTTTAATATATGTCCCTCTCCTTTATACATGTCACTCTCTCTTTTGTACATATCCCTCTCCCTTTTCTACATGCCCCTCTCCCTTCTATACATGTCCTTCTCCTTTTTAGGTCACCTGAGCTTTGCTCAAGTGACCTATTCCAATCACTTTCCGTCCGTCGTGGTCCGTCGTCCGTCGTCTGTCGTCCGTCGTCGTGCGTAAACTTTTACATAATCAACTTCTTCTCAAGAACCAGTGGATGGAATTTTTTCAAACTTGGTCAGAATCATCCTTGGTAGATGAGGATCCCAAATTGTAAAATTGGGATTCCTACCCCAATTTTTACTTGGTCAGAATCATCCTTGGAGGAGGAAGATGGTTTTAAATTGTAAAATTGGGATTTCTACCCCAACCCTAGGGGCCAGGGCGGGGCCCAAAAGGGAAAATTAACCAATATTTCAAAAATCTTCTTCTCCAGTCTCAGAGGTATTACAGTCATTTTCTCTGCATGGATGGAAAGATCATCAGGGGCTTTATTTAAATTGTAAATTTCAGGACCCCTGAGCTATCCGTTCTCCCTTGGGGAGGGGGTAAAGTTTACTATAGTTTATATAGGGAAACAACACTTTTGGGTATATTTTGACAATTTTCTATTGGAAATTATTTTTACTTGGTGAGAATCATCCTTGGAGGAGGAAGATGGTTTTAAATTGTAAAATTGGGATTCCTACCCCAACCCTAGGGGCCAGGGCGGGGCCCAAAAGGGAAAATTAACCAATATTTCAAAAATCTTCTTCTCCAGACTCAGAGGTATTACAGTCATTTTCTCTGCATGGATGGAAAGATCATCAGGGGCTTTATTTAAATTGTAAATTTCAGGACCCCCGAGCTATCCGTTCTCCCTTGGGGAGGGGGTAAAGTTTACTATAGTTTATATAGGGAAACAACACTTTTGGGTATATTTTGACAATTTTCTGTTGGAAATTATTTTTACTTGGTCAGAATCATCTTTGGAGGAGGAAGATGGTTTTAAATTGTAAAATTGGGATTCCTACCCCAACCCTAGGGGCCAGGGCGGGGCCCAAAAGGGAAAATTAACCAATATTTCAAAAATCTTCTTCTCCAGACTCAGAGGTATTACAGTCATTTTCTCTGCATGGATGGAAAGATCATCAGGGGCTTTATTTAAATTGTAAATTTCAGGACCCCCGAGCTATCCGTTCTCCCTTGGGGAGGGGGTAAAGTTTACTATAGTTTATATAGGGAAACAACACTTTTGGGTATATTTTGACAATTTTCTGTTGGAAATTATTTTTACTTGGTCAGAATCATCCTTGGAGGAGGAAGATGGTTTTAAATTGTAAAATTGGGATTCCTACCCCAACCCTAGGGGCCAGGGCGGGGCCCAAAAGGGAAAATTAACCAATATTTCAAAAATCTTCTTCTCCAGACTCAGAGGTATTACAGTCATTTTCTCTGCATGGATGGAAAGATCATCAGGGGCTTTATTTAAATTGTAAATTTCAGGACCCCCGAGCTATCCGTTCTCCCTTGGGGAGGGGGTAAAGTTTACTATAGTTTATATAGGGAAACAACACTTTTGGGTATATTTTGACAATTTTCTGTTGGAAATTATTTTTACTTGGTCAGAATCATCCTTGGAGGAGGAAGATGGTTTTAAATTGTAAAATTGGGATTCCTACCCCAACCCTAGGGGCCAGGGCGGGGCCCAAAAGGGAAAATTAACCAATATTTCAAAAATCTTCTTCTCCAGACTCAGAGGTATTACAGTCATTTTCTCTGCATGGATGGAAAGATCATCAGGGGCTTTATTTAAATTGTAAATTTCAGGACCCCCGAGCTATCCGTTCTCCCTTGGGGAGGGGGTAAAGTTTACTATAGTTTATATAGGGAAACAACACTTTTGGGTATATTTTGACAATTTTCTGTTGGAAATTATTTTTACTTGGTCAGAATCATCCTTGGAGGAGGAAGATGGTTTTAAATTGTAAAATTGGGATTCCTACCCCAACCCTAGGGGCCAGGGCGGGGCCCAAAAGGGAAAATTAACCAATATTTCAAAAATCTTCTTCTCCAGACTCAGAGGTATTACAGTCATTTTCTCTGCATGGATGGAAAGATCATCAGGGGCTTTATTTAAATTGTAAATTTCAGGACCCCCAAGCTATCCGTTCTCCCTTGGGGAGGGGGTAAAGTTTACTATAGTTTATATAGGGAAACAACACTTTTGGGTATATTTTGACAATTTCTGTTGGAAATTATTTTTACTTGGTCAGAATCATCCTTGGAGGAGGAAGATGGTTTTAAATTGTAAAATTGGGATTCCTACCCTCAACCCTAGGGGCCAGGGCGGGGCCCAAAAGGGAAAATTAACCAATATTTCAAAAATCTTCTTCTCCAGTCTCAGAGGTATTACAGTCATTTTCTCTGCATGGTTGGAAAGATCATCAGGGGCTTTATTTAAATTGTAAATTTCAGGACAAAGTTTACTATAGTTTTATAGGGAAATAACACTTTTGGGTATATATTTTATCCATTTTCAGCAGAAAATTACTCAAACTTAGTCAGAATCATCTTTGGTGAATGAGAGTATTACTCTGAGGATTTCTGCCCCATCCCCAGGGGCTAGGGCGGGGCCCCAAAGGGAACATTTACCAATATTTTTAAATTCTTATCCTTTGATGACATGACAAGTATTGTATTTCTTTTAGTTTACATGCTGATTTCCACATCACATCTAAACAATAGAATAAAGCTACCAGTTCTTATGATATGTGACCGCTAAGGCCCTTGGGCCTCTTGTTTCTCTCTTGTGTCCCTCTCCCTTTAATACATGTCCTTCTCCCATTTATACATATCCCTCTCCCTTTTATACATGTCCCTCTCCCTTTAATACATGTCCCTCTCCCTTTTCTATGTGTCCCTCTCCCATTTCTACATGTCCCTCTCCCTTTTCTACGTGTCCCTCTCCCTTTTATACGTGTCCCTCTCCCTGTTATACATTCCCTCTCCCTTTTCTTTGTGTCCCTCTCCCTTTAATACGTGTCCCTCTCCCTTTTCTACATGTCCCTCTCCTTTTTCTACGTGTCCCTCTCCTTTTTCTACATGTCCCTCTCCCTTTTCTACATGTCCCTCTCCCTTTTCTACATATCCCTCTCCCTTTTCTATGTGACCCTCTCCCTTTTCTTCGTGTCCCTCTTCCTTTAATACGTGTCCTTCTCCCATTTATACGTATCCCTCTCCCTTTTCTACATGTCCCTCTCCCTTTTCTACATGTCCCTCTACCTTTTCTACATATCCCTCTCTTTCTTTTCTATGTGTCCTCTCCCTTTTCTTCGTGTCCCTCTCCCTTTAATACGTGTCCTTCTCCCATTTATACATATCCCTCTCCCTTTTATACATGTCCTTCTCCCTTTTCAACATGTCCCTCTCCCTGTTCTATGTGTCCCTCTCCCTTTTCTATGTGTCCCTCACCCTTTTCTACATGTCCTTATCCCTTTTCTACATGTCCCTCTCCCTTTTCTACGTGTCCCTCTCCCTTTTCTACATGTCCCTCTCTCTTTAATACGTGTCCTTCTCCCATTTATACATATCCCTCTCCCTTTTATACATGTCCCTCTCCCTTTTCAACATGTCCCTCTCCCTGTTCTATGTGTCCCTCTCCCTTTTCTATGTGTCCCTCT
Source organism: Mizuhopecten yessoensis (assembly GCF_002113885.1). Lineage (NCBI taxonomy): Eukaryota > Metazoa > Mollusca > Bivalvia > Pectinida > Pectinidae > Mizuhopecten > Mizuhopecten yessoensis. Next base: position 197,673 of record NW_018403347.1, on the reverse strand, counting down.
CCCTTTTCTACATGTCCTTATCCCTTTTCTACATGTCCCTCTCCCTTTTATACGTGTCCCTCTCCCTGTTATACATTCCCTCTCCCTTTTCTTTGTGTCCCTCTCCCTTTAATACGTGTCCCTCTCCCTTTTCTACATGTCCCTCTCCTTTTTCTACATGTCCTTCTCCTTTTTCTACATGTCCCTCTCCCTTTTCTACATGTCCCTCTCCCTTTTCTACATATCCCTCTCCCTTTTCTATGTGTCCCTCTCCCTTTTCTTCGTGTCCCTCTTCCTTTAATACGTGTCCTTCTCCCATTTATACGTATCCCTCTCCCTTTTTCTATATGTCCCTCTCCCTTTTCTACATGTCCCTCTCCCTTTTCTACATATCCCTCTCTTTCTTTTCTATGTGTCCTCTCCCTTTTCTTCGTGTCCCTCTCCCTTTAATACGTGTCCTTCTCCCATTTATACGTATCCTCTCCCTTTTCTACATGTCCCTCTCCCTTTTCTACATGTTCCTCTCCCTTTTTTACATATCCCTCTCCCTTTTCTATATGTCCCTCTCCCTTTTCTACATATCCCTCTCCCTTTTCTATGTGTCCCTCTCCCTTTTCTATGTGTCCCTCTCCCTTTTCTTCGTGTCCCTCTCCCTTTAATACGTGTCCTTCTCCCATTTATACGTATCCTCTCCCTTTTCTACATGTCCCTCTCCCTTTTCTATGTGTCCCTCTCCCTTTTATACATGTCCCTCTCCCTTTTCTACATGTCCCTCTACCTGTTCTATGTGTCCCTCTCCCTTTTATACATGTCCCTCTCCCTTTTCTACATGTCCCTCTCCCTGTTCTACATGTCCCTCTCCATTTTCTACATGTCCCTCTCCCTTTTCTACATGTCCCTCTCCCTTTTCTACATATCCCTCTCCCTTTACTATGTGTCCCTCTCCCTTTTCTTTGTGTCCCTCTCCCTTTTCTACATGTTCCTCTCCCTTTTCTACATGTCCCTCTCCCTTTTCTATGTGTCCCTCTTCCTTTTCTACATGTCCCTCTCCCTTTTCTGTGTGTCCCTCTCCCTTTTCTATGTGTCCTTATCCCTTTTCTACATATCCCTCTCCCTTTTCTACATGTCCCTCTCCCTTTTCTACATGCCCATCTCCCTTTTCTATGTGCCCCTCTCCCTTTTCTACATGTCCTTATCCCTTTTCTACATGTCCCTCTCCATTTTCTACATGTCCCTCTCCATTTTCTATATGCCCCTCTCCCTTTTCTACATATCCCTCTCCCTTTTCTACATGGCCCTCTCCCTTTTCTATGTGTCCCTCTCCCTTTTCTACATGTCCCCCTCCCTTTTATACGTGTCCCTCTCCCTGTTATACATTCCCTCTCCCTTTTCTTTGTGTCCCTCTCCCTTTAATACGTGTCCCTCTCCCTTTTCTACATGTCCCTCTCCCTTTTCTATGTGTCCCTCTCCCTTTTATACATGTTCCTCACCCTTTTCTACATGTCTCTCTTCCTTTTTTCCTGCTTTAAGTTCTGTATTTGCTGTGAAAGTTAAAAAAATTCTGTTTCAACAGCTACATGTCAGCGATGTCTAAAATGAAAGTAATAAACGAGCTGTGCTCTATGTTAAAAGATTACCTACTGTTTATTATAAGAACATTATGCAGAAAAGTTTTTAAGGAAATGACACAGAAAGTTTTTAAGGAAATGACACCGAAAAGTTTTTAAGGAAATGACACCGAAAAGTTTTTAAGGAAATGACACAGAAAAGTTTTTGAGGTAAAGGGAAATAACTCTTAACACAAATTACAGGCATACTATGTTACAAGGTGGCAAACGCACAAAAACCCTGCAGTAGCCAAAACAGTTTGAAAGTGGCCATTCAAACTGTAGATAGACTCAACCGAATGTCACCATTGATTGACACATGTGACTATACTGTCAAGTACTGTTATACTCTTCCATCCTTCAGCAAAAGGCCCTGAAGACAAGTGACCTTATACCAACTTTTATTTGTATGTCTTTTTGGGTATGAAAATATTACAGCCAGACTGATAATCAAACCCATGATCGCCCCACTCCAAATAAATGCTTTCAACCAACTGAGCAGTTACTGACAGTAACAACTTTGTGTTAAGTTTAACTTCCTGGCATTCTTTGGTAGTAGACACTTACATGTATGTTAACACCAATTAAATGGCCATGTTGGTAGCGTGATATGAAGGTGTCTTTACCTGAAGCAGTTATCCCCCAATAGGAATAATATATGACTTCTAAAGGCTATGGTAAACATTTGTCACATTTTGAGGCACAATCATGTCTAATCAAAACAAATTTATAAATCTTACAAATATCAGCAACAACAAAATTACCTTTAAGATTGGAACGATGTAGCAATGGGGGACAACTCTTCCAAGAATATAAGAAAGGTTCCCCACCGAGGCACACACTGCTAGCTAGGGCACACACTGTTGTTTTAAATTCGAGCAATTTGTTTTCGTCTGGTTATCGTGAAATATGATTATTTGTATCCCAAAAAAGCTATGTGATGTGTCTGTATCATTATACCAATCAAGGACAATGTATCGTTGATGAAATATAACGGTAAAAAGATAGGATTTAGTATATATTCAATCTGATATTCTTTCGATCACCATCATTATTACATCTGTTGCCCGAAACAACAGATAAAATTCTGAGATTTACACTTTTAGTCCATTTCTAGCACATATTCCATGAAATTTATTCAAATTTATGCTGAGGTATGATGCGATACCTATCTACAATATACAATAATTGTGTGAAGTGATAAGGACAAATCTATTTCATCTTTAACTGTTTATCAATAGTGGTTTATACATGTTTACTTGTATCATGTATGTAGTCTTCATTTTATGGCTTTGTATTTTATGCACTGTTGGAGATTTCAATGTTTAAACGTTCTGCGCTGTGTTCCATTTCTGCCAAAATGTACTCGGACTGGTATTACGATGGATCATTGTGGTCACACTACATTTCGAAACTAAAAAAGAAATGGTTCACCAATGTGTTTGGTAAGTCAAAAATGACTATAGATGTTAGCTTAAATGTAAATGCTTGTATTTATTGCATTGAGAAATTAGCACGAATATATATGGATTGTAGGTAGATGTCAAAGTCATAGCCGAGGCGAACATGTCCCGACCATAATCAGTCACAATTAATGTAAACTTCGGGATAAGATTTATCAGTTTGGTATAATTTCCTGGTAATAAAGGCTACGTTTGTTTAGAACACAAACAGGAATTGAAAACTTGTTTTGTGAGCTTTCGAAAACTTCGGCTTCCTTTGTCAAACAAATAGTGAAAATGACCAGAATCTCAACTCTAAACCGCTGAAAACAACTCACTAAGCCACGGTGCCAAATCAGTAAAGTCAGCTGTCAAAAATCCTAGAGACATTTCGCCCAATAGCACTCCAATACTGCAGTCAGTCAGGGGGATGGGTATCATGTTTCCCATTCTGCCCCTTAAAATTAATGCAAACATTTTCACACAGGTGAATAGTAGATCATCACAAACTTGTTTACCTATTGAAGGGTTGTTTGGGGTAGATTGAGATTGTATGTCTGGAAAACAACATATGGTATGTCACGACAGTATAAAAACACAGCATCAATTTATCAATCAAAAGGATATTTCCTAGTTACTTGTTTTAATGGAAAATAAATGGTTCACTGCCTCAATGCCTACCATACAGTGCTTTTTCATGAATTTTTGTGTCTGATGTTTACATTGGGTTGGTTTTAGTACACAATTTAGCACACACTATTAGCACAATCAGATTTCATGATGTGAGCCATTGTCTGTTTTTTATATAAATGTGTTTTGCATGTAAATTATCACAAGTAATATATCACTGTTTCTTATTTCTTGATCTGTATGTATATATGCATAGCTGAAAGGATTTTGGCCAAGATTTTTGACATTTTGTAAAAATAAGCGAAACCTGTAAATATACTGATATACCGAATCATCAATCAACGCATGTTCAGAAGTGTCCCATTAACTAGATATAGCCCCTGCGAAATGATTATGAATAATTCATGAAACTTCATGAACAGTTCATGAAATATTCATGAATAATATTCATGAATGTTCTTGATTTGTTCATGAATATTTTCATGAAATTCATGAACTTAAAACTTCATGAATAATCTTGAGCAAAATATTTCATGAAAATTCATGAATATAAATTCATGACTATTCATGAATGTAAAATCATGAACTTTCATGAATATAAAATCATGAATATTCATGAATATATGAATTCATGAACATTCATGAAAAATGGCAACAATTCATGAATGTTCATGAATGTTCATGAAGAAAACGTCCCATTTTAAGTTCATGAATTGAAAATGCTTGAAATATTCATGAACATTCATGAACATGTACAAATTACCACATTTCATGAACTTTCATGAAAGTTCATGAAAGTCTAATACCATATGAAAATAAACAATGGAATTCCACTTGGATACCAGAGGAAATACCACTGGATTCCACCAGCAATTTGACCTGGAATTTGTGGCCAAATTGCCCAGTGGATTCCAGTGGTATTTCCACTGAAATACCTAGCCAGTGGTCACTGAAATTCAAATTGGAATCACTTATATGAAGATAACAATAATAATGGACATTCAATAGATTCTGAATTTACAGTTATGACGGTATATATAATCATTCATGCTGTGTTTAAAGTTAGAAATAATGCAAGTAACGTCACAAATATCTTTTAAACATGAAAAAATGACAGTTGAATAACATATATATTTGCAAAAGTTTTTACTGCTACATATTTAGCATTGTTAAATATGAAATATGGATGCATGGTTCACATATGGTCTGTGTGGTTTCAAGAATATGATACAGCTGACATTATTAGGTTAGAGTTGTAGAATACAGGTTTCCCAAAACTCTTGAAATTTATCTGTATTGTATATGCAAATACATGCTGGTTTCCTCGTTGTAGAACTTGCACACTTTTTACCCGGTCTACTTATTGCGAGTCTATCCATTCTCCATGTAACAATTGATGGTGTTTGAAGTTCGAAATGTTCGTCTTCTATTTCGTCTAAATCACTGAGTTTGTTCAAAGCTTTTTAAACAAATTTGGAATTAGGATCGGAAATAATAATTCCTTCACCATTAAGTTTTTGTTTTGTCAGTAACAAACACTTTATTTCCAATTGCAAGCTCCACACTGTACGTTCCAATTATTACTGTTGTCATTTTTCTTGGTAGAACTTCTTTTGCCTAAACTTTTATCTAAAAGATATTCTCTTTTGTTTTGCAAAATTATTCCTAGTATTTGCCATACCTCTTTGTATGTCTGCTTAATTGAGGTGTCACTGATAATACATTTTTAAAAAACCGTTGTTATTTTCCAAGAATATTTGGTGCAAGGGGAGATCTTTTTTTTAAATATTGCCAGTACGTGTCTGCCGCATCTTGCATGAGATTGCTGAAAAACTGTTGTGGTGCTTTAGGTATTCCTCTTTTATCCTTTTTCAATAGCAAATCTTTCGCTGTATATCTTGGGACATTTTACACATCACTGTCATCCTGCAGGCTGGTGTTATCTTCTGAGCTTGTACACATATGCTTTAATTATCATTTGAAGATCTTGCACTAAAGCTTACATCTTCAGGTTCTGGCTGCTAATAATACTGCCTGTTTGTGTCGATGTCAGCAAAGCATGACGACTCTGTATCTGGCACACTTCAAAACGATCCATCAAGCAATCGAATGCATCTCTGATGTCCGCGTCAGTAAATTTTAGGAGTAATCCCATTTTCTGAATAAGAAAAAAGTTAATAATTTTTCATTTATCTTATAAAATACTGTAGAAATTAGTATATAGGCCTACCTGTATTTTCAAAGCCCCTGTACATCAACCTTATTTTTTGGGGGGGGGGGGGGCTTTGATATCACACAAGTGGGACAGTAATTTTTATTGAAATTATATATTATCTATCTGCAAATTTCATACAAGTTAAGAACTATCTCAAGAGGTGCATTCATACTGTAAACTTCAAATTCGGCAGGGTGGGATTGGGTGCACACGCACACACGTTTGGTAATTTGGACGCAGTAACCATTAGCACTCAGTAATATATTCAATTCTGTTTTCTAACGTATAATTTTCAGTATCGATATCATTGCTAAACCCGCACGGTAAATATGACCACGGAATTAGATTAGATTATATAAGTCCGTAATATGACGAATCAGATGAGTTGTTGCCAATGTAAACCGTTGTAACATCATGATCACAGACTGGTTTCACATAATTACACATAGTTTTAACATTTCATACAAGTATTTCATAAAATCCCAATCAGATTCTTACCTTCGGCTTCGATAACCTTCCTGCCGTCTTTCGAAAATTTCTCCATCTCCACTTTCTTCTGAAGCGTATTTGGCGCGGGATTAATTTCGTCCAATCAGAATAATTCCTCTATTCGCTCCGATCCTACCGGAAGTCAATTTATAAAAATATGGCATGGAATGACTTCGGTGCGAAAAAAGACCATGTAACTTTGTCTGTCGATAAACAGGCACACCAATCGATGAAAGGAAGATTAAAACACATATAAAAAGATACGGGCTTCATCTCAATGACGGCGATGCAAACAATGGATAGGAATTGGAGTTTGAACATTCGCCCGACAGCATGTCAACAACTCCAGTTTCCCCTGGATTTTCGCACACTAGGTAAGACTAAGGCCATCATACGTTGATTAAATTAACTTAAGGAGCAATGCCATGTTGTTTCCGTAGTTATTTCAATTAAAAGTTTTTGTAAAAAGTCCAGAGGTGTAGGCGTGTCGCTGTTTTGTGCCACTAAGTCACCGAATATTTCACAGGCGTTCGAAATTCTGACAGTAAATTGACAGACCTAACGTTAAATCTTATAAAGGAATATGGACGATTAAGTCAATTACTATCGATAGTAATACTGTTATCTTGAAATGATAAATATCTCAATTTACTGTCAGAATTTTAAATGCTTGTGATTATTTTCACCGCATGGCGACGGTAAAATCCTGGGTATAATCGAAGTCAAGTATCTCTTCGTTTTTGAGGATTATGTTGTATAATATTGTACCAATTGTGAACTAATACTTGTACTTTACATAACGAAAAAATAAAAAAAAAATCCTGTTCATGATCTATGATCTAAATAAAATGTTTAGATTATTATTTTTACTGCAACTGGCAGTTGGAATTATTCTGAGCAATGTTGACTGAAAATGTTTATGTCCAATGTTAATTACCAGTAAATATACTGTCAACTTACCAGCCATGCCAGTATTTACTGGTAAACATTGGACAACAATTTCTTTAGTAAATATTAATTGCGGCCCTGAGATAATTAGCTATCTTGTCAATTACCTCATATAGAACTCCCTGATCTCAAAGATCTCATCTCGCTTTCAGTTTATAAAAGTGTGAAGGTTCATGATCTTTCCTGTTCAGGTGTCCCGCTTTGTCGGTGACTAACTGATGTCATTAAACAAACTTCAAAATACACTAGTCTCAAATTTAGAAATGGCTTGACATCCTTGAACTACCCGACTATTTACTAAGGATGTTAAACATTGTAAACCAAGCTGGAAACAATTCTGAATTTGGTCTTCAATAAACAATAGTTCCATCCGCAATAAGCCCATGCCTGCAGGTAATAACACCCTCCCCCCAATATCATTATGAATTTCATTATTTTTTAATTCATTTCCCTATATATACATGTAGCGTGTAATATATATATGTCTGCAATTAGACCACCCAATATTTTACACTTGCTCCCTGGGCTTATTGAAGGATAAATATGGTAGATGATAATTAATTGGTAATTGGCGTGTTCAGTATATCATACAAATTATATATTTCAGATCAGATTCAGAGACAAGCTCTGATGATAAATTAAACCAAGATCTAGAGGATATGGCCAATTGGCATGAAGACCAGGGTTCAATATACTCAGAATCTGATCAGGAGATGACAGATCCTGAACAGGATGATTCAGAGGCCAACAGTGATTCCGAAGATGAGAACCAAAAGGAAATGAATTGTGACTGGTGTAGTTCTTATGACTTCACTGTATTCAACTCAGAATTAGCAGTCAACAAAATTCCTAATTCTGATACTATGACTAAACTTGAATGGCTGTGCTATCAGTTTCATAGGTTTGTGTCCCATCCATCAATGAGCAAAGCAGCGTTTACACAAAATCTTCAGGTGCAGAAAATAATACACAATGACAAAGACAATATACAAAACAATAATGAAAATAATGAACTGCCAGGATGACTTTTTACCAGCTGTGCCAATATCTCTGAATGTCCTTGCAAGTCTGGGACATATTGAGTCAGAATTTGAAAAATGCCATTACCATGCCCGTGTTAAAGGAGCATGCTGAAAAATCACTCTGCATTCATGTTTTTGAACTAGTTGACTGGAGACACTGTATTAGTTCATTGCAGTAGACTAGGAAAGAAGTTCATCTTAGTCCAAATAACACCAAATCTCACATTCATAAGTGTTAAACACTTGAACATAACTGACTTAACATAGTCATATTTTGTATAAACTCATGTACGTTAATAGCTAGCCTACAATTGTCTTTGTAAAGGGTAATATATCTATTAAAAAATTGTTAAACTGATGTATTGTTCCATTTTTTCTAGTTAATACCACTTCATGCAAAATGTATTTCAGATCTCATCACCTCTGCATGGATTGTCAGAGGAGTTATAGTTCCATTGGAATTAATATTCCAGTAGAAATATAATTCCAGTGATTTTTTTCCAGTGGAATTCTACTTGTATTTTTTTGCTTCACTGGAATTCCACAGGATTTTTGTTTTCTTCTCTGGAATTCCAGTGGTATTCCACTGAAATATTTCATTCCAGTGGAATCTCACTGAAATTCCAGTGTTATTTTCAATATGTATATATATATATATATACATAAGGAGGTGAGAAGCATGTGATTTGTAGTCTGTGACCTTAACAACTGACTGAGCCACCGCTGCTCCCAGTAATTACAGTGCTTCCCAAAGTCAATAAAATCAATACAGATGGAACTCCATAATATAATTTATGTATACTTCCTGCAAAATTGGCAATTATATTTATATATTATATATATTTACATTATTATATACATTCATGCAAAATGGACATGGAGTTGAAATAACCACAAGAAAAAAAATGGTTTCTGAGGATACTGAGTTTTCTCATCATTCATAATTTCATGAATAATAGTGAATTTTGTGTATTTGAAATATTCATCAAAGTTCATGATTTCTGCTCAGTCAATCTTTAAGAAATTTTGATGAATTTTAATGAATTTGCATTATTCATTTAAATTCATCAAAGTTCATGATTTCTCAAGGATATGCCTTTCATGAATTCTGATGAATTTTAATGAATTTTTGCTGTGCATAAAAGTCCATGAATAATTCATAATCACAAACTTCATGCAGATTCATGCATTTTTATGAATTTATTAATTATTCATAAAAGTTCATGAAGAATGCATGAAAGCAGGTTGATGAATATTCATGAATAAGTATTCATGAATTTCAAACTGTCTGTATTCATGAATGTTCATGAATTGTTCATGACCATTCATGATTTCATGAATACCCTCTCGCAGGGGCGGCAATCAAAGGTGACCGTTCCTTACTGGAGAGAATTTTAATGAGCTCAGTCACATGGTACTTGTGACGTCAGAGTTGCATGTTTCGGTCACTGCCTTCTCGTCCATAATAACAGTAGCTAGGGTCAGGAGCTACACACCTCCTATATATTTCTGATTTCTTTCAATGGACACGTATGACAGTGTGATTCTTGGCATGAACTACATACTTAATAAAATTCTCTACCAATTTAGGTTGAAGACAGGACGAAGACAAATCACTATTTACATAAAAGTTTACATTGGAAAATGATTCTGATAAGGCAGGGAGGTAAATAAGATATGCATATAGAACAGCGGCCACACAGGATGAAACATTCATATATATAACTTGATTTAAAACTAAAAAATATGATGGAAGAGCCAGTTTAATGATGTAACTTTTTAGAGTCATATATACTGCAATGTAATCTCTAATGTAATGTTCTGAAATCTGCTGAGAAATTGCATGTATTCCTCCTATATATGTATACATGTATTCCTCCTATATGTATACATGTATTCCTCCTATATTTATACATGTATTCCTCCTATATGCATACATGTATTCCTCCTATATTTATACATGTATTCCTCCTATATTTATACATGTATTCCTCCTATATTTATACATGTATTCCTCCTATATGTATCCATGTATTCCTCCTATATGTATACATGTATTCCTCCTATATGTATTCAAATTGGGATACAAAATGAAAATGGCCTTCCCCACTTGATATGTTTTTTCCATTTCACTTCTAACCAGTAGCGTGCAAGTCTTTTTGTGTGGAATAAGCAAATATTTTTCTCTCTAATGTGTATTGAAATATATGAAAAGGTATACCATTCTACAACAATTTTTTTTTTTTTTTTTTACGTCTTTATAAATAATTTAACAGATTCGTCACTCAGATATGGCTTGAAGTAAATTATCCAAAACCGAAGCACAAACAAATGTTGCTTCATATTCAATGCATATTTTTCAGAAAAGAAACAGGTATAATTATCATATTTTTAATTTACAGGTAAGAAATTTAGGTGTGTAAACTGTGTATTACTATCTCTCAGCTAAAAGTTACAGTGTATATTGAATGTAAGTTTATGCAGGCACAGAATTAGATTTCCATGATTTAGGCTTGATAAGGTATAACTTCTCATTCGGAGAATTGATTTCATTATTTGTCGATTGATGATTTTACCCATACAACATATATTGGTTGCTGTCATTACTTACACTGTTTTACAGATAATATATGAATATGTAAAGGGGGCGTGTCAGAATGGTTACACGTAATGAACAAGATATTGTACATCACATGACCTCGTACCGAGTTCAAAATATGCATATTCACTAATCTGATATAGATGGGGCGTCATCTGGCGTGTCTATCATCTGACACTACCGAGAGAGGCGGGATCTCGGTCACTACTATACAATTATGGACTTTTGCGCTGGTGAATATGATGTGATATGAACCTGAAAGAGTGATATTAACCGAGGCGAAACCGAGGTCAATATCACTTTTCAGGTTCATATCACATCATATTTACCAGCACAAAAGCCCATAACTGTTTTATTATATGCTTCAACAATAAATTAAAACAAAGCAAAACTCAAGGTTCTGAATTTTGTATGCAAGCCTCCGTGTTAAATTTAGCCAGGTTTAAATTCAACAGTTCAGCATCGTAGCTTTTGAAGGCATCGTCTAGGTTCTTTTCTTAAGATAAGCATGGAGGACATGCACTGCGTGTTCAATGGCCTGTTTATGTTAACAGCATCTTTATCCTCGCATGGTTTTGGTAATTTTCTGATGTAAAAGTAGAGAAACTTTCGCCAGCAGCCATCTTCTAATGTCATCTGACAGATCGCGTTCCAGTCTAACGACACATGCGCTAGGACAGGTTCCGGGGAATTTCCATATAGGCTATATTTAGAAATCGATATTCAGTCTACATGATTTTTTGAGGACTGGTCATGTGTATAAGGATCCAACCAATGTGATTGCGAGAAATTTTCATGCATATAATAAACATTATTATTGAATCAAATCACCGTAAAATATACAATTATGAAAAATTGTGGCCAAAATCCTACAGCTACCATACTTGGACCTTATGCTCCTTTGAAAACATTACATCTTAACCAGGTGATCTTTGGTAGATAAATGTTTCTTTTCTTCTGAGTGGTAATTTGATGACATATTTGAAATATACACAAATATTTCAGGTGGAAACCACTAGAACAATTAACACTTAAGGAAAGTATCTTAAACATGGAAAAATCTGTACTGTAGCATATAACCTAATTTAAAAAAAAAAAAAACATCTTTTGAATTAGTATAATTCATACGATACCGAAATGCCTCAGGGTTCCACTACTTTGATGTTTGGCTTTGCTGGATATTAAGGAGGTGTCATCTAATTATCTCCATCCCCAAGAACTTGACTAGCTGACTAAGGCATGCATGCATGTAGTTTAATTTAAAAAAGTCAGATTTAAAATCAATTCAAACTTTTCAGATTTGGATAGGCACCCTGAAATTTGGAAGGTGACTAGCTGATATCAATTTCCAGTAGGTCCACTGTCTACTAGGTACAACAATTAAAGTAATTAGTATAAATCATTAAGGTTGATATTTCTAAAACAAATCACAAGTATTTTCAAAGATTGTATAAGATATAACCTGTAAAGGGAGATAACTCTAAAAAAAATCATTTAGAACATGTAAAACATCATATATCCTTAAGGCTAATATGTCTAACACAGTTTACATTACTTTATTGTTAAAGGTAGTACAATGTATGTATCATTAAGGGAAATAACTCTACACACAAATCACAGGTATAAAGGTGAACATCTTTCTTCAGTGCAGCAGTTTCAGAAATATTTTTCACACACGGTGTACATCACAAGACCCCAGTAATAGAGGTTATATATATACATGTGGCACATACAAGGACAGGTGTAGTCAGGTATTGTTACAACATCAATTCATGTGTGAATATAGGTAACATATGGTATATTTGTTACATACAATAAGATCAATATCAATATGCCACACATGTATATATAAAGTTGTAAATATGGTTTTCAGTATAATTGTTGTTCATCAATATTTTATTGCGATCCATGTCCATATACAAACACACCAGAGTGGAGTAAAACTAATGCTAGAACCTTAGAAACTGACTTTGGTTTGGTTTTTATGTGTCTATGATCATAAGGACATGCCAGGTTTTGGTGGCGGAGTAAAGCCAGAGTTCCAGGGAGAAAAAAAAAATATATTAAATGAATTGTCAGAAATGTAGGTTTTGTGTTAGTTAGTGTATACTCAAATTTCTCAAATTAATAGTTGTGTTTATGATGTGTTAGCAATTAATATTCATTGTTAGCTCACCTGACCCGAAGGGCCAAGTGAGCTTATGCTGTGGTGTGGCGTCCGTGTCCGCCCGTCCATCCGGCGTCTGGCGTCCGGCGTCCGGCGTCAATATTTTAAATTAAACAACTTCTTCTCAATAACCAAAAGGCCCAGGGTACTGATATTGGGCCTGTAGCATGCTGGGATGAAGGCTACCAAGTTTGTTCCAATGAATGACCTTGATCAACTTTCAAGGTCACGGGGGTAAAATGTCTTAAAATCTTCAAACGACTTCTTCTCAATAACCAAAAGGCCCAGGGTCCTGATATTGGGCCTGTAGCATTCTTGGATGAAAGGCTACTAAGTTTATTCAAATGAATAACCTTGACCCACTTTCAAAGTCGCAGTGGTCAAATGTCTTAAAATATTCAAACCACTTCTTCTCTATAACAGAAAGACCAAGGGTACTGATATTAGGCCTGTAGCATGCTGGGATGAAGGGCTACCAAGTTTGTTCATATGAATGACCTTGACCAACTTTCAAGGTCACAGGGGTCTAATGTGTTAAAATCTTCAAACAGCTTCTTCTCAATAACCGAAAGGGCCCGGGTACTGATATTGGGCCTGTAGCATGCTGGGATGAAGGGCAACCAAGTTTGTTCATATGAATGACCTTGACCACCTTTCAAGGTCACAGGGGTCTAATGTTGTAAAATCTTCAAACAACTTCTTCTCAATAACCAAAAGGTCCAGGGTACTGATATTGGGCCTGTAGCCTGCTGGGATGAAGAGCAATGTTGAAATGTTGATATTTTGCAAGTTACATCCTGAGATGAAAGGCTATAAAATTTGTTTAACATATAATGACTTTGTTCGACTTTCAATCACAGGGGTGAAATGTTTTTAAAAAAATCAACAGGTTCTTTTGAATGAATTTGAATCATAAATATTGATATTTTGCCGATAGCTTTATTTTAGATCACTTTTAAGGTTACAAGTGTGAGATTTATACCAGGTGAGCAATGCAGGCCCATTGGGCCTCTTGTTTATACTGGGAATGTTATTCTATTATATATATTAGCTACACTTGCAAATTGTTTCAAGACTTTTTTTTATTAAAGGTGGTATGTTGTGTATGAATAATTCGTATATTTGTTGATTGATGTTTTTTTGTCATTTCCCTGTAAATGATAGGATATTAGCTACCACAAATAGGCAACATAGATCTAGATTAATTAATAGCCATGGTGACCTTCCCCGGGGAGTAAGACAGGTGTTGAGGCTACTATAAGTCACCTCTTTATCCTAGTGCTCATCTAATATGCTTGACAACACAAGAAATACAGGTTTGTAGTGATAATTCCTGTACAAGCTACGAAGAAATTGACGTCATTGTAAACGTTGTTCATTACTTCATGCCACATAAGAAGCAGCACTACTGATTTCCTACAACTGTTTATCATTTTCACTTTTGGTATCCAGTTTCTAAATTTTGATAAAAATTTTTTATTTATACACAAGGAAAAATTCTTTTATTTTCTTTCTTTTTCAATGCTGATTTTTTTTGATCTTGGTGCCATTTGCCAAGATAAGTTGAAGGGAGGTAACTCTGCACAAGTTATATACATGTAGATTTTAAGAGGATTTTTTCTCTTTAAATATATGCATTTGTTTTATGATTGTTGCTTTAAAAGCTTCTTTTTTTTCACAATCTTGACATAAGAAAGTTAAAGAGCGAGGTGAATATAGTACAATTCAAATTATTTAAAAAGTGAATTCAGTGGAAAAAATGGAAATTATTTATGGACTAAACAGAATAGTCTTCCAATGCCATTTGATTTAATAAAAAATGAAAAAAAAATGATGTTTTTACATATGTAAAATAAATAAATTGAAAAATGGCATACATTTCACTGTGCGCAACCTCAAATGGATTGCGTTACAATGTAGTTCCAGAAGTATTGCAACATTCCGACAGATTTAATGCTTTGCACAGACGTGTCTTACTGTTAATATACAACATTCCGACAGATTTAATGCTTTTTACAGCTGTGTCTTACTGTTAATATATAACATTCCGACAGATTTAATGCTTTGTACAGCCGTGTCTTACTGTTAATATACAACATTCCGACAGATTTAATGCTTTGTACAGCAGTGTCTTACTGTTAATATACAACATTCCGACAGATTTAATGCTTTGTACAGCTGTGTCTTACTGTTAATATATAACATTCCGACAGATTTAATGCTTTGTACAGTCGTGTCTCACTGTTGATATACAACATTGTGACAGATTTAATGCTTTTTACAGCTGTGTCTTACTGTTAATATACAACATTCCGACAGATTTAATGCTTTGTACAGCCGTGTCTTACTGTTAATATTTAACATTCCGACAGATTTAATGCTTTGTACAGTCGTGTCTCACTGTTAATATACAACATTCCAACAGATTTAATGCTTTTTTATAGCCGTGTCTTACTGTTAATATATAACATTCCGACAGATTTAATGCTTTGTACAGCCGTGTCTTACTGTTAATATACAACATTCCGACAGATTTAATGCTTTGTACAGCTGTGTCTTACTGTTAATATACAACATTCCGTCTGATTAAATGCTTTGTACAGCCGTGTCTTACTGTTAATATACAACATTGCGACAGATTTAATGCTTTGTACAGCCGTGTCTTACTGTTGTTAATATACAACATTGCCACAGATTTTTTATGCTTTGTACAGCCGTGTCTTACTGTTGTTAATATACAACATTGTGACAGATTTAATGCTTTGTACAGCCGTGTCTTACTGTTAATATACAACATTGTGACAGATTTAATGCTTTGTACAGCCATGTCTTACTGTTAATATACAACATTCTGACAGATTTAATGCTTTGTACAGACGTGTCTTACTGTTATTATACATGTAATAACAGTGAGTTATGAAATATTTCTTTTGTTTCAATTTGTAAAATTGAACTCCAAATTAAAAAATGCAGCAAATGTTTGAAATGTTTCCAATCTAACAGATCAATGTAATAAATTGACAACAAAGTATAGTTACAATATATTGACACTGTGAATTATGTATTGCAGCTGCCTTAAATTACATGAAATTGTGGTACAAGTTTTGACCTGGGCCCTGTATAACGTGGATGGTTTTGACCTTGATCTTGTATAAAGAGGACAGTTTTGACTTTAACCCTGTATATAGCGGTCAGTTCGACCTTAACTCTGTATATTGTGATAGTGGTCAGTTTTGACCTTAACCATTGTTTACAGTGCACAGTTTGACCGTAACCATTTATATAGTGGTCAGTTTTGACCTTGATCCCGTATAAAGTGGACAGTTTTGACCTTAGCTTTATATATAGTGGTCAGTTTTTATCTGAATCTGTATAAACAGTGGTCAGTTTTGACCTGAACCCTGTATATATAGTGGTCAGTTTTTACCTGAACCCTGTATATACATGTGTAGTAGTCATATTTGGCCTGAACCCTGTATATAGTGGCCAGTATTGACCAGAACCCTGTATATAGTGGTCAGTTTTGACCTGAACCCTGTATATTGTGGTCAGTTTTGACCTGAATCCTGCATGAAACGGTTATTATTTTACCCTGACCCTACACTGACTCCTACCTGTCTGTGTGAATATCTCTATGATGAACAGATAGGGAATACAAAGTCCTCTCTCTGGACGTTACATAGAAGTTGTCGGTCAAGAGTGCAGCAGTAGTGGTCAACAATGTCATAATTCAAGTCCAGCTCAGGGCTAATGTATTCTGTATAAAATTGATTGTTTCCATAAGCATATATGCATTATTTTAAGATGTCTCTGCTGAACACAATTTGAAATTAGGCCAAATAGAAAATATATCTGTTTACTGTTACCGTAATTGTGCCTGCCCTAACTTTTACAGCTAATCCTGGTGATTTTTGCAAGAACTTAGAAAAGCACTGGCAATGTCAGGATTTTTGTTTCATGTATTATATATCATTTCTTGGGATAATATTAATGCCTGTGTGCCTGGTAAATGTGAAATAAGAATAATCCTTTTACAAAAAAAATCTTTGGCCTTAATAAAGTTTGAATTAATAGTGTTTACTTGATTTATAAGTACTGTAATGCTTGTCTTTGATCACAGCTGACGTTGAGATCTGACCTTACGATTGTTATAGGAGGAGCCTGGTCATATACCTACGATTGAAGTTTTATCAAAACCAGATAGTGTTTCTTTGTCCTTGATTAGGCTCAAAGTGTTGAGAGACTCATAAGTCTTGTCTTTGAAAAGTATTTTATGGTATTCAATTATAATGTTCGTATACTTTTAAAGCAAAGAGATCTTCACATACGGAAAATGTGTTTGTTTACTTAGGGCTGAACAAAGACGTACAAGTATACACATGTCTTATAAAATGGTCTTACCTGGCAAACTAGACCCATCACAGGCACTTGAATTAAGATATTACGATTACAGTTTTAATGGAAAGTGTAAGTTATTACCAAATATATACCAGCTAAATTCAAGTGCCTGTGCACATAATTCAAAGAGTTTCTTTGAAAATTCAAACAAATCAATAATGCTTGTTGATAAATTCAATGGATTTCTTATCAATGTCAGTGTTTTGAAGGCCGGTCAAAACATCAATAACGAGGTCTGTTTAAGTTGATACAGCTTCATTCACGCAAAATTCTTTTGTATTTGGTGTCATAAGGTAATTTATCAGTGTGTTTGGAACATTGTAGTGAAACAATTATTATGAATATTGACTATTTACGAAGCCCCACCTTCACTTTCTTGCTGCAAGCAGAATTGTAATGACTCTTGTATATATTTTTAGAATTCCAGGCTATATGAAAGTTCACTGTCTTACTGTAAAAGACCACTTAATGTTGATGCTATTGGACTATGTACAAGCACTGCAGGTTGTAATGTTTTGTGTACATTATGCTGTTAGTTCTGTTTTGACTCTGTTGCTGTGTAATAACATAACCAACCATCACAAGTGTGACTATAGTGAATCTCTTATGAAAGCAAGGAGAACTAATTCTGATCCGTTTTTTCACATCAGGATATATTATATTATAAAAATGTTATTTGACGGAATGAATTTTTTGGCTTTCTGTGTATTATAACCTCAATTGGATTTTTCAAACAAGGGAGATAATTACTTTAAGTGCAGGATTCCGCTCAAAACAGGTATGCCACACCTCTACGTTCTTAATGAACTATATATTTATATAAACACCTGTCTTATCCAGCACACTGTCTAATATATCATAAAATCATCAAAAAAATTGGTTGATGAGACAATTTAAGGTGTCAGAAAACATGGATTTATTTGGTAGATTTTGGGTAAGAAATGGGATCTATATAGTTCTATATATAAACACCTGTCTAATCCAGCACACTGTGTTATATGCAATGAAACCTGTCTAAAATGACACAATGTGGTGTCCAACAAATTGGTCAATAATATAGATCAGGGTGTATAGATTTAGTTTGTAGATTGGTAAGAAATGGGATTTACAGCGTGGTACTGTCATAGGGTATGACAGAATGTTGTAATATTCTTATTTATTGTATCTTTGGGTGAGACAGCCACATATTGTTTCTCACGATAGAATGACAACATTGCCTGATTGATGATGTGTGGTGCGCCTTTGTGTGCATTACAGACAGCAGGTATGTTGGTGATGTAATTGACCCTGTGATACTGGACAATGCAAAAGGTTGGGAATTCTTAGTTCTGAAATTAATTACTTCAAACATATATAATTAAGAACATAATCTAACTGCAGGTGTCAGAAGTGTGATATTTATTGCAATGAAATTTATCATTATTGACGGTAATGTATTTGAAGGTAATCAGTTTCTAATTGTGTACTCTTATAAATAGTCCAGTAAAAATCATATGTATCATACATTAATCATTGATAGAAATGGATTTAAGCTAATCAATTTCAATGAATAATCATCATACCTGTAATAGAAAGTACATACTTATACTGGTCCTTATATTATTTGACAAGCTTGAGCAGTGAAAAAGTGTTAAGATTTCCTTTATTTTTCCTGAATCATTTAATAAAGGTAAAAAGCAAGATGGGGGAATTCTGATGATTTCAAATGCAAAAGATTGAGATTGAAATGTCCAAATAGGAAGACTAAGCAAGTACAGTATCTGTAATAGGAATTTTTATTAATAGTAATTAGTGTTTAATTTTCTAAAATGATAAAATGTACTGAAAATGTTTTAATTTTGAAAATATTTCTAAGAAAGTAGCAGCAAAGGTATACTGCACCTGTACTGCAGATGAATTGGCATGAGGTTAAGGTTGTTTGGAGTTCAATTTAAGGGCAGTTGTATGGAGTAAACTGTGTCTTATTAACAAAAGAATGAGCATGATAGATGTTAAATAATGATCAGTTGGCTGTTGAAACATTTAAGGCCTCATAAGACAAGTTAGGTTATATGTGATACAAGTGTCTGACTAGAATAGCCTTACAGTTGATAAATTATAACTTTCCTTCTTTATAAAAATGACACCAAAATTTAGCATCAGTCAATTCCTGTTGTATATTTATAGTAAGCTAGAAAATTTAACCATTTAATTTAACCATTTTTTTATCTGAATTATTTTTTACCTATTAAATGTGAATATTTTTCTACTTGCTAGACATGCTATATTATTTGCTGAATTTCTTTATAAATATTGTAACAATTAAGCTTTAAAAGTTAGAAATAATCTTTGAAAAATCCTGTTTTCTTGAAAACAAACACAAAGAGTTGTTTTGGAATGTAATATCTGTGTTGACAATTTCATTCTTAAGCTTACCGTAAGGAACTTGGCTAACACCAAACTATCTGGGAAATTCCCTGCTTAGTGCAGACGTGTTGCTTATGACATAACTGTGTCACCATTTAGCGTCTATTGCCCCATTTTTATGACCATTGGTCTACATTATGATGTGTCGGACTACTTTACCTCTGACAGGTAAACAAAAGATATGAGTTTACCTGTCGTATCAGTAATGATTTACCTGGCTATCGTAGTAGTATTTACCTGGTGGTGGGGCAAAGGAACAGTTCATTTTAACATACCTGCAAAGATGTGGATACAGTTATATTAGCATGGTAGATATCTCAAGCTAAGACCCCAGGCCAGACGATCTTAAAGCTAACAACGTAAACCTTCACCAGTAATACGGAGCAACGTAACCATACAACTCGGTAACGTAGCTATAAAAAGTCGTTTTTATCTGAGCAGAAACAAATATATTTAGTTGTTTTTTTCATTTGAAGACTGAGTTGAAATCTCCAGCTTGGATTTATTTGAATTTAATTCTTAAGCAGATAGTAACTGAGTTGCATTCATCTGAAGGTAAGATTTCTTTTGGATCAATTTACTAAGATTTTTGTGAAATTGAATATTACCCATGATATAAAAACAATGATTTTATGTTTCACCTTTTAATATTTTAAAAATTAGTTTTATACATTAAAAAATAATTTTCAGAGATAAATGATATTCAAGAGATTTTGATGTTGGGAGTTAAATTATTTTTTGTTAAAGGTGTTGAATATTACATTACAATACAAAGTCATAAATATATTATACAAAGTTAAACATAGTAACTAATATACATCATAATAAAATATTGGCTTATTTTGAAAATGATAATAATAAGTGAATTCTTTTAAAATTTTCAACTTCATATAACATTTTCTGTTACAAGTGCCTTTTGATACAGTGAATTGAATAAGAAAGTTCTTTTAAACATGATAGTAATCGTCCAACAGTGTTCCAGTTTAAGCATTATAAATCTGTTACAAATTTATTTTCAATATGCATGTACTGACTAAATCATTAACAATATTTTGTTTATGTAAATTTGTAACAATGTTCCTTTCTATATAATGTAAGTTTGTAACAATGTTCCTTTCTATATAATGTAAGTTGGTAACAATGTTCCCTTCTTATGTAAATTTGTAACAATGTTCCCGTCTAATGTAAATTTGTAACAATGTTCCCTTCTAATGTAAAATTTGTAACAATGTTCCTTTCCATAAATGTAAGTTTGTAACAATGTTCCTTTCTAATGTTACCGTAATTTGTAACAATGTTCCCAACTAATGTAAATTTGTAACAATGTTCCTTTCCATAAAATGCAAGTTTGTAACAATGTTCCTTTCTAATGTTAATTTGTAACAATGTTCCTTTCCATAAAATGTAAGTTTGTAACAATATTCCCTTGAATGTAAATTTGTTTATAATGTTCCTTTCTATATAATGTAAAGTAACAATGTTCCCTTCTAATGTTAATTTGTTACAATGTTTCTTTCTATATAACAATGTTCCTTTCTATATAATGTAAGTTGGTAACAATGTTCCCTTCTAATGTAAATTTGTAACAATGTTCCCTTCTAA
The DNA here is from genome assembly GCF_002113885.1 of Mizuhopecten yessoensis. NCBI lineage: Eukaryota > Metazoa > Mollusca > Bivalvia > Pectinida > Pectinidae > Mizuhopecten > Mizuhopecten yessoensis. The sequence continues at coordinate 176,169 of NW_018403347.1, read as the reverse complement.
TGTAAATTTGTAACAATGTTCCCTTCTAATGTAAAATTTGTAACAATGTTCCTTTCCATAAAATGTAAGTTTGTAACAATGTTCCTTTCTAATGTTACCGTAATTTGTAACAATGTTCCCAACTAATGTAAATTTGTAATAATGTTCCTTTCCATAAAATGTAAGTTTGTAACAATATTCTCTTCGAATGTAAATTTGTTTATAATGTTCCTTTCTATATAATGTAAAGTAACAATGTTCCCTTCTAATGTTAATTTGTTACAATGTTTCTTTCTATATAACAATGTTCCTTTTTATATAATGTAAATTTTGTTACAATATTTCTTTTTATATAATGTAAATTTGTAACAATGTTCCTTTCTATATAATGTTAGTTTGTAACAAGGTTACTTTATATATAATGTAAGTTTGTTACAATATTCCTTTTTATATAATGTAAATTTGTAACAATGTTCCTTTCTATATAATGTAAATCTGTTTCAATGTTCCTAGTATTCTAATTAATACACTGTTCTTTTGACATAAGTTAGCCTTATACACACTCTACACACTTAAAAGTTGATATCCAGGTTTGATCCTTGTTTTCCTATAAACAAATGAAATGTATTGACATTTTAATATATTTATAATATCCATTGTAGCTTAAGTTTATAAACGTAACAGTTTGTCTTGCAAAAGCCGGCAGCAGCCGTAACGGAAGGTTCGGAATCAATTACGATTTTTTATTACCAATTAAAAGCAAGAAAAAGACAAAATTGGGTCAGCCTCGTTTTCTTAGGAAATAAAGTCTGTAGCATGATTCTGTGATGAATATAATAAATACTTCCAGTATTATATATATATTTATAGAGACAGAAGTACCAACACACCTTGTCTGGATTAATTTGTATACGTGTATATCTGATATATATTTAACAGTAACAGGAATTTACACCTTCACAAATACTAGCCTCTGTCGTTTATACATTACTGACCAAGTTAACATTCTTACCGACTAATAGGTGATTTTCCTAAATGGCTGAAGGTATAAAAGCAGTAAAGTTTGGAAATCTCATAAACTTATTATTCAATAGGTAATTATAGCAATGGTTTCCACATTGAACTGTTAACATACAAATATATAATAGTAATGGAATTCTTGTGAAGGTGTAAATATGATATAATAAATCAAGTTTCAGAGTACTTTCTGGTACCGATAAAACTTTATTGAGGGAAAATATTTATATACATCCATTTCATACACAGCACTGCCCAAAGATAGTCATAATTGTTCCATTTTTGTTCCCCAATTTTTTTAGGTCACCTAAGCTTTGCTCAATTTAGTGACCTATTCCGATCACTTTCCGTCCTTTGTCGTCCGTCATCCGTAAACTTTTTACATTTTCAACTTCTTCTCAAAAACCAGTGGATGGAATTTTTTCCAACTTGTTCAGAATCATCCTTGGTAGATGAGGCTACAAAATTGTAAAATTGGTATTCCTACCCCAACCCCTGGGGCCAGGGTGGGGCCTGCAAGAGAAAATTAACCAATGTTTCAAATATCTTCTTCTCCAGACTCAGAGGTACTACAGTCAATTTCAGTGCAGTATTGGATACAAAGATCATCAGGAGCTTTATTGAAATTGGCATATTCAGGATCCCTGAGCCATCTGTTCCCCTTGGGGGGGGGGGTAAAGTTTACTATAGTTTATATAGGGAAATAACACTTTTGGGTATATTTTATCCATTTTCAGCAGAAAAGTATTCTTACTTGGTCAGAATTATCTTTGGTGGATGAGAGTATTACATTGAAAAATTGGAATTCCAGCCCCATCCCCAGGGGCTAAAGGGTAACATTTACCAATATTTTAAAATTCTTTTCCTTTGATGACATGACAAGTATTGTATTTCACTCAGTTTACATGCTGATTTCCACATCACATCTAAACAATAAAATAAAGCTACCAGTACCTATGATATAACTCAGGTGACCGCTAAGGCCCATGGGCCTCTTGTTAGCTCACCTGGTCCGAAGCAAGTTATAGCACCACTGAAACAAAATACCATGTACAGAAAAAACAACATGAAGATGAATATTAATTACCAGTCAGACAGATCTGCTCATAAAATGGATATGTTCAGTTTTAAATTGTAAGTAAGGTGATAAAAAGTATTTTATGATTGTTTTTACATAGTAAACAACAGCAGATTTACTTTTGACTTTACTTGAAGTGCTGTTGTCATTTTATGTGATTTGTTTTGATGTTTTCGGAAGCGTTCTTATGTTCATTCCAACATATTTTATTAAACAGTCAAAGAGATTGGGCACAAGTTCTTACAACTTACTAGGCCCTCTATCCCTCTCCCTCTATTGACATTGAACAGTCAAAGAGATTGGGCACAAGTTCTTACAACTTACAAGGCCCTCTATCCCTCTCCCTCTATTGACATTAAACAGTCAAAGAGATTGGGCACAAGTTCTTACAACTTACTAGGCCCTTTATCCCTCTCCATAATTTCATGTCCACTGGAAATCTGTTGAAGGTAAAGGCATATTGATAATAAAGATCTATTTAGGGTCATTTTCACACATTTTGACTTTTTTGACTATTTATTTGTGATTTGCACCTTAATGTATCTTATTACAAAAATAGTTGGAAAGAAAAAAGGTAGACTTAAAGACTGTAGTTATTAATATGAAGAAAGCAACTATAAGGGTGTAGTTACGAAATCAAGGTTATAAATTAATCATTCTCAGTTTTAAGATTTACTTCAATATGTGTGTTGAACGAAAATGCATGAACGAATTGTAACAAATACACTGGTTCTGGCAGTCGTTGGTCAGACATCCAAAGCCGGAGTAACTTGTGTTATATTTAGAAAAGAAAGGATAGGGCTCATCAAGAACCTGAACACTAAAATACACCACAAACATAAACTTTCGTAATATAAGTCTTTGCAGAAAAATCATCTCTGTACAAGATATGTACAAACACATTATGTGCTGACTAATAGACCTCACAAACAAAAACCAGTGACTTCAATGCCTATAGTTTTTTTTGCCACACCATTTAATAATGAAGGCAACAGTGCTACCCACCTATTCCACCCCTTTGTTTTATCCCTTAGAGTCCCCATTCAGTGTCTTATCTCTTAGAGTCCCCATTCAGTGTCTTCATCCCTTAGAGTCCCCATTCAGTGTCTTATCCCTTAGAGTTCCCATTCAGTGTCTTATCTCTTAGAGTCCCCATTCAGTGTCTTATCTCTTAGAGTCCGGCCATTCAGTGTCTTATCCCTTAGAGTTCCCATTCAGTGTCTTATCCCTTAGAGTCCCCATTCAGTGTCTTATCTCTTAAGAGTCCCCATTCAGTGTGTTATCTCTTAGAGTCCCCATTCAGTGTCTTATCTCTTAGAGTCCCCATTCAGTGTCTTATCTCTTAGAGTCCCCATTCAGTGTCTTATCTCTTAGAGTCCCCATTCAGTGTCTTATCTCTTAGAGTCCCCATTCAGTGGCTTATCCCTTAGAATCCCCATTCAGTGTCTTATCCCTTAGAGTCCCCATTCATTGTCTTATCCCTTAGAGTTCCCATTCAGTGTCTTATCCCTTAGAGTCCCATTCAGTGTCTTATCCCTTAGAGTCACCATTCAGTGTCCTATCTCTTAGAGTTCCCATTCAGTGTCTTATCCCTTAGAGTTCCCATTCAGTGTCTTATCCCTTAGAGTCCCCATTCAGTGTCTTATCCCTTAAGTTATAGTCCCCATTCAGTGTATTATTCCTTAGAGTCCCCATTCAGTGTCTTATCTCTTAGAGTCCCCATTCAGTGTCTCATCTCTTAGAGTCCCCATTCAGTGTCTTTATCCCTTAGAGCCCCCATTCAGTGTCTTATCCCTTAGAGTTCCCATTCAGTGTCTTATTCCTTAGAGTCTCCATTCAGTGTCTTATCCCTTAGAGTTCCCATTCAGTGTCTTATCTCTTAGAGTCACCATTCAGTGTCTTATCCCTTAGAGTTCCCATTCAGTGTCTTATTCCTTAGAGTCCCCATTCAGTGTCCTATCTCTTAGAGTTCCCATTCAGTGTCTCATCCCTTAGAGTTCCCATTCAGTGTCTTCTCCCTTAGAGTCCCCATTCAGTGTCTTATCTCTTAAGAGTCCCCACTCAGTGTCTTATCTCTTAGAGTCCCCATTCAGTGTCTCATCTCTTAGAGTCCCCATTCAGTGTCTTATCTCTTAGAGCCCCCATTCAGTGTCTTATCCCTTAGAGTCCCCATTCAGTGTCTTATCCCTTTGAGTCCCATTCAGTGTCTTATCCCTTAGAGTCACCATTCAGTGTCCTATCTCTTAGAGTTCCCATTCAGTGTCTCATCCCTTAGAGTTCCCATTCAGTGTCTTATCCCTTAGAGTCCCCATTCAGTGTCTTATCCCTTAAGTTATAGTCCCCATTCAGTGTCTTATTCCTTAGAGTCCCCATTCAGTGTCTTATCCCTTAGAGTCACCATTCAGTGTCTTATCCCTTAGGGTCCCCATTCAGTGTCTTATCCCTTAAAGTCCCCATTCAGTGTCTTATCCCTTAAGTTAGAGTCCCCATTCAATGTCTTATCCCTAAGAGTCCCCATTCAGTGTCTTATCTCTTAGAGTCCCCATTCAGTGTCTTATCCCTTAGAGTCCCCATTCAATGTCTTATCTCTTAGAGTCCCCATTCAATGTCTTATCTCTTAGAATCCCCATTCAGTGTCTTATCCCTTAGAGTCCCCATTCAGTGTCTGTTTTAGCTATGTTAACAGGTTTTGATGACATTTTATACAAAAGTTAAGTACGAAAATTCCTTGAATGAATGTGTGTATGGTAATCAAAGGTGAAGGCCATCACAACTGTAACGAACAAATTCAATATATTTTAACGAATTTCAGTGACACTCTCTAACAGCTCAATTTCCTTAAAGGCTTTTGATAAAGAATAATAGTATGTATTTCTGGGTTCCAAGGTCAGCATGCCAAGGTCATTGTTACTTTTTATAGGAATTTGTCAATCAATGACTCATCTTTGCGTGGGACACGTCTTGCAGACACATTTGATAGTTTCCCTTACAATGTATGTTTTACAAGTTCATGTTCTGTTAAAGTCTTGAAACAACTTGGTGAATTTATTTTAAAAAAAGAAAAAGTTCCGTCTTTACCTGCCTTGATTGTGATCTTTTGAGAGCTTAACAACACCAATGATTTTGTTTGTCCTAATATTATCACCATAAATATAAAGTTCATAGTTTATAACATTGAAACCCACCATTACCTACAGTGTATGTGGCTCCATGCAGGTGTGGGGTTCCGAGTGCCATGGATACCAGCATTTAGAATTGGACGGAAAATTGTTTTATTATATTATACACCTTACAAATCTTACTAAAGTGCTGCTGGCCTATTTCAAACCATTTAATAGTCAGAACATCGTTTTGGTTATATACTGGTCCATAGCTATACTGCTGAAACATGTTAGTAATTATATATTGATGAAATTGTTGAATCGAGCATCTCAGATGATTGTGAGTTCCAAATATTATGATCCCATTTGACACTTAGTCTCAAGTGACCTATTGCGATCACCTTTTGTCCGGCGTCGTGCGTCATCTGTCGTGCGTCTTCGTGCGTCTGTTAACAATTTACATTTTCGACTTCCTCTCCAAAACCCCTGATCCAATTTCAATGAAATTTTGCAGAAACCTTCCATGGCCAAAGGTCAACCAGAATTGTGAAGTATATGGTCCCCAGCCCCCAGGGGCCTGAGGGGCGGGGCAAAAAAGGGTCAAATTGACTAAAATTTCAAAAAACTTCTTCTCAAGAGCCAGATATGGTAGAATTAAATACTATTCATAGATGGAAGGGTCTTAAGGTGCTTTACCAAAATTCAGCTGACTGCATGATGTTGTACTTAATGCATAATTTAGGAGAATGAATCCCCCCTCTGGATATTGGGATGTATTTGCCCTCAAAGAGATAGGCATTATGTCTTATTAATGAATGAATCGGCAGACATATTGAAGTGATCCCTTGATAACCAGTCCCCTTGAGATATTTATGGGCAATATTTGTGACCCTATGGCATGCACTGTGTTTATTCATGCCCCTATGATAAGTTCCACACTTCTTTGACTTGGTTGACAATGTAAATGTCTGGTGATAAGATCACTATTATTATCTGTTAGTTCCTCTAAATATATGCCATATGGTTGAGATGAATAATAACTATAATCTGTAGCCATACATTTGTACCCTGTGAAGTGATTGACGTTATACATGATGTTATACCTTTGTAAATTACATAAGAAAATATAAAAAGTTTACTGCAGGTCTAATCAAATAAAGCTAGCATTTGTAAAGTGCCCCCACTTAGATGGAATTAGCATAAAACGCAAAATCTTAAAGGAGGAAATGAAGGGAAATTTAATTCTAACCACTGAAGCAGATAATATAGGTAATATTGTGACCTACGTACGTGTAGTATGTATATGTGAAGTTTTGTGACTGTTGGACTAGTTTGGATTAAGGTCGTAGGAGTGTATTGATAAACGGAAATAGGAAGTACATCCCTGGTTGAAAACCCAGTGTAGGGAGACAGTATCACAATTTCCGCATATTCTAATGTTTAATATTAAACTGATGAATATTGTATGTTTATTATTGACAGAACAGTGTGTTCTCTCAATGTTAAAGTATTTCAAAGCAATCCAGGCATTAAGTCAGTTGTATTTTATCAATAAGTCACATGTGTCCATTTTTCTGTACTTCAGGAAACCGGCTACCTTTACTATTTCACTACTGTGAAGTTTTTCAAGAAAGATAATTCTAACATTCAATTACTATATGTGTATATGGTTTTATTATAAAATGTCAATTTTTAATCGTTTATAGATAATTAAAGGATTCGTAAATCTGATTAACTTGTGCCATATTTTTCATGGACACAAAGTCATGTACAAAAGGTCTTATTGCCCATAATGCCTATAGATAATATAAATATTGATTTAATGTCGAGTAAAAAACTGAATTCAATATTGTTTGAAAACTAGATTGTGTTAAGAAATCTTAAACCTGTCAATTGGTTAAGGAAATTAAATTACTTATCATATCAACAGGTAAAAAAGTCAAAATCAACAGGAAATTAAATAAAAATGTAAAAAAAAAAATGAATAAAAACATGACGAAATGGGCCATGTCCTCAAGCTATGAACACGATAGTTGTGATGAACTACATGTTATTAGCTTTTGAATGAAGAGCAGGAGAAAAAATAACGTGGTCGTTTTGACAGTGAATTTTTGATTAATTGAATACATCAAGTGATAGCTAAAACAAGGTTAATTATCGTAATGTACTCTGAAAAAGTAAAACAAGTGGACTTGAGGAGCAAACAACTGATGTCATCCTATATTGTGTCTGTTACAGTATATTAATGTCTGTGGTTTGCTGAAAGCGTGTAACGTTTATTTTAAGGTTCGTCCCAGCTCCGTAAATATAACCAGTATCTTAAGCATCTTAAAACATAGTTCAGGATTTGTGTACAGGAATTATCTTTGGACGTTTTATTGTATTATGTCTCTGATAAGTGTTGAGAGTTAGCATCAGCACCGACTGTCTGGCCGTAGGTAAGGCATTGTTGTTGTTTATTTTATTGTTGTTGTTTTGGTATGCAGCATGTTGATTTGATAACAGAATGTGTAAGCTGACATGTTTATGGGACTTTTTTCAGTTTCCTTTGATATTTTTCCAGTAAGATACTCTACTCCAGATAAGAACAGCATCGTTGATTTAACCCATATGCATGCAGAGATAATTTTGTAACATTACAGCTCACACTTGTCTAATCAGTAGAAAACAGTATATTTTCACACAAATTTACATATTATCACTAACACTTCTTATTTTGACACAATCAAGCAAGAACAATTTTGTAATTTGTTGTCTCTTTCAGAAGTGTCAATAGTGCAAGTGTTGATTAAGTAGCATATATCTCTGATCAGAATAAAGGTTGATGTCGGATGTAATGTCATAATTAATGCAAGTGTGACGTCAAAATTGTGACATCACAATTGTGACATCACACCACATGATTTCATTTCACACTCTGCAATCAACCCCACCCCCACCCCTCCCACCACAACAAAAACCAAACACCATTGAAGGCTACACCTGGGAGTAATGAAACTCACAGGAAACCTGTAGCACTAAACATTTTATAAGCACAACATTGATCTAAAAAAAATAAAATGTGCCCAAAACCTAACAAATATCTGTGGGTTTTTTGTCACCATGAAACATTCACTTAGGTCCAGGTCGTCTAAGCTTGTAGTTTTGATCTCGCATGTCTGGTAACCTCAGGCACTTTGCCAGTCTGAGAAAGCTTGATATATAGGACCAGGGATTTCAATTATATGTAATATTGTACTTTAAATTAATGAATTAACTTGCTTGTATAATAGAATTATATTCTTGGTAAGTTTGTTTTTCTAGATCTACAGAAAGCTGAAGAAAACAGACTAATTAAAGGATTCCCGTACGACGGCTAAAAACTGTATCCATGCAGGAAACATTTTTCCGGCATGACAACTGTTGATAAATCATGTCCGAAAAAAAATTCATACCTTGTGGGACTTTCATGAAAAATAATAGAGATGAAATAACAAAATATAACCAACATTACAGTGTTCTGAGTTTTAACATTCAGCAGAGCTAGACCTGTTACAGCCAAAGAGAGGTAGACCTGTTACAGCCAAAGAGAGGTAGACCTGTTACAGCCAAAGAGAGGTAGACCTGTTACAGTCAAAGAGAGCTAGACCTGTTACAGCCAAAGAGAGCTAGACCTGTTACAGCCAAAGAGAGTTAGACCTGTTACAGCCAAAGAAAGCTAGACCTGTTACAGCCAAAGAGAGCTAGACCTGTTACAGCCAAAGAGAGCAAGACCTGTTATAGCCAAAGAAAGCTAGACCTGTTGCGGCCAAAGAGAGCTAGACCTGTTACAGCCAAAGAGAGCTAGACCTGTTACAGCCAAAGAGAGCTAGACCTGTTACAGCCAAAGAGAGGTAGACCTGTTATAGCCAAAGAGAGGTAGACCTGTCACAGCTAAAGAGAGGTAGACCTGTTACAGCCAAAGAGAGCTAGAGCTGTTACAGCCAAAGAGAGCTAGACCTGTTACAGCCTAAGCAAAACTGATGGCAGGATTATATATAGTATGTTAGACCTGTTACAGCCAAAGAGAGGTAGACCTGCTACAGCCAAAGAGAGCTAGACCTGTTACAGCCAAAGCAAAACTGATGGCAGGATTATATATAGTATGTTAGACCTGTTACAGCCAAAGAGAGGTAGACCTGTTATAGCCAAAGAGAGGTAGACCTGTCACAGCCAAAGAGAGGTAGACCTGTTACAGCCAAAGAGAGCCAGAGCTGTTACAGCCAAAGAGAGCTAGACCTGTTACAGCCAAAGAGAGCTAGACCTGTTGCAGCCAAAGAGAGGTAGACCTGTTATAGTCAAAGACAGCTAGACCTGTTACAGCCAAAGAGAGCTAGACCTGTTACAGCCAAAGAGAGCTAGACCTGTTACAGCCAAAGCAAAACTGATGGCAGGATTATATATAGTATGTACAAAAAAATTGTAGTGAAATATTTTGAAGCATTTTGCCTGCAATGGAACAGGTGTCTTTTTCTGAGAATCAAAAATTTTGCAGCTGCATTCAGTAACAATGGTAATTTGAATATATATTATCAAATTTATCCCCAGTTTATGTTTCATGTCATTGAATTAAGTTTTATTTTGTGAAATTATGCAATTTTTCTTTTTCTTTGTATATTTTACAAAAGATAAAACACAGACATGCTTTTCTCATTTTCAGACATGTTCCTGTGTTATGAATTATTATTGAATTATGCACCATGTAATTTTTATTATGTTCGTGCAATGGTTAAAATTTTGTATAAATTGAGCTGAAATCTGGTAGTTTGCTGTTTGAGAATTCAAAAAACTTCTATTACAATACATGTATTAAGACTGAAATATAATTTGATGTTACCATTAACTATTTTGTTATTAACATATATCTAATGGTTTAATAATTATTTTGTTGTGGCTGTTATATTCCTTTTGATTATATTTTATTTTACATCAAAGCTACTTTGTTTATCAGTAAATTTTGTCACCTGTCGAAGAGATCCAATTACAACTGAATTGTGTGGTAATACAAATTTTGTATCATCAATACTAGTTGCAACATTGCAGCTAAAATTGTCTGAACATTTCTAAAAGCTACAGAATAATTCAATAGTAATCTTTTCTTTGATGTACCTGGCATATGTCTTGCAGGTATTTAGGCAACTGTAATGTTACATGTAATAATAAAAAAAATCATTTGTCTTTTGGCACACCTTGCTGCATCTCATTTTACTTCTGTGTGGTCCTGTATGACCTGAATGTTTGTCATCTCTAATGTTGCCATAGAGATAATTTCCTTCATTTTTTTAAGCAATGTAATTGATACAGTCCCCTAATCTGCCCCTGTAGTCACAACGATAGCCACATAGATAGTCACTATGATAGTCACATTGATAGTCACAAGGATAGTCACATTGATAGTCACATTGATAGTCACATTGATAGTCATTAGTATGGTCACATTGATAGCAACAATGATTGATAGTCACATTGATAGTCATTAGTATGGTCACATTGATAGTCATATTGATTGTCATTAGTATGGTCACAATGATAGTCATTAGTATGGTCACATTGATAGTCACATTGATAGTCATTAGTATGGTCACATTGATAGTCACATTGATAGTCATTAGTATGGTCACATTGATAGTCACATTGATAGTCATTAGTATGGTCACATTGATAGTCACATTGATAGTCATTAGTATGGTCACATTGATAGTCACATTGATAGTCATTAGTATGGTCACATTGATAGTCACATTGATAGTCATTAGTATGGTCACATTGATAGTCACATTGATAGTCATTAGTATGGTCACATTGATAGTCACATTGATAGTCATTAGTATGGTCACATTGATAGTCACATTGATAGTCATTAGTATGGTCACATTGATAGTCACATTGATAGTCATTAGTATGGTCACATTGATAGTCACATTGATAGTCATTAGTATGGTCACATTGATAGTCACATTGATAGTCATTAGTATGGTCACATTGATAGTCACATTGATAGTCATTAGTATGGTCACATTGATAGTCACATTGATAGTCATTAGTATGGTCACATTGATAGTCACATTGATAGTCATTAGTATGGTCACATTGATAGTCACATTGATAGTCATTAGTATGGTCACATTGATAGTCACATTGATAGTCATTAGTATGGTCACATTGATAGTCACATTGATAGTCATTAGTAGGGTCACATTGATAGTCACATTGATAGTCATTAGTATGGTCACATTGATAGTCACATTGATAGTCATTAGTATGGTCACATTGATAGTCACATTGATAGTCATTAGTATGGTCACATTGATAGTCACATTGATAGTCATTAGTATGGTCACATTGATAGTCACATTGATAGTCATTAGTATGGTCACATTGATAGTCACATTGATAGTCATTAGTATGGTCACATTGATAGTCACATTGATAGTCATTAGTATGGTCACATTGATAGTCACATTGATAGTCATTAGTATGGTCACATTGATAGTCACATTGATAGTCATTAGTATGGTCACATTGATAGTCACATTGATAGTCATTAGTATGGTCACATTGATAGTCACATTGATAGTCATTAGTATGGTCACATTGATAGTCACATTGATAGTCATTAGTATGGTCACATTGATAGTCACATTGATAGTCATTAGTATGGTCACATTGATAGTCACATTGATAGTCATTAGTATAGTCACATTGATAGTCACATTGATAGTCATTAGTATGGTCACATTGATAGTCACATTGATCGTCATTATTATGGTCACATTGATAGTCACAATGATAGTCACATTGATAGTCACAAGGATAGTCACAATGATAGTCACAAGGATTGTCACATTGATAGTCATTAGTATGGTCACATTGATAGTCACATTGTTAGTCATTAGTATGGCCACATTGATAGTCACGTTGATAGTCACAATGATAGTCACATTGATAGTCATTAGTATGGTCACATTGATAGTCACAATGATATTTATTAGTATGGTCACATTGATAGTCACATTGATAGTCTTAAGTATGGTCACATTGATAGTCACATTGATAGTCATTAGTATGGTCACATTGATAGTCACATTGATAGTCATTAGTATGGTCACATTGATAGTCACATTGATAGTCATTAGTATGGTCACATTGATAGTCACATTGATAGTCATTAGTATGGTCACATTGATAGTCACATTGATAGTCATTAGTATGGTCACATTGATAGTCACATTGATAGTCATTAGTATGGTCACATTGATAGTCACATTGATAGTCATTAGTATGGTCACATTGATAGTCACATTGATAGTCATTAGTATGGTCACATTGATAGTCACATTGATAGTCATTAGTATGGTCACATTGATAGTCACATTGATAGTCATTAGTATGGTCACATTGATAGTCACATTGATAGTCATTAGTATGGTCACATTGATAGTCACATTGATAGTCATTAGTATGGTCACATTGATAGTCACATTGATAGTCATTAGTATGGTCACATTGATAGTCACATTGATAGTCATTATTATGGTCACATTGATAGTCACATTGATAGTCACAATGATAGTCATTAGTATGGTCACATTGATAGTCACATTGATAGTCATTATTATGGTCACATTGATAGTCACATTGATAGTCACATTGATAGTCACAATGATAGTCACATTGATAGTCACAAGGATAGTCACAATGATAGTCACATTGATAGTCACAAGGATTGTCACATTGATAGTCATTAGTATGGTCACATTGATAGCCACAATGATAGTCTCAACAATTTTTTTTTAGTCACAAATGATGCTTTGGAAAGAATTTGCAAGGCACGCTTGCATACTAAGTAGGAACGAAATCTGAAAATGAGGAGGACCAATGGCATCACCTTGGCCTATATCAATAATGTGTCGGCGTGAATCATAAAGACCACTCGGCCATGTTTAATGACCAATTGTAAAATGAAATGTGTTATGCACATCTACACATGGGCACCAATGCTTATGTGAAATTTAATTATTTTCTGGCCAGCAAATTCAGAGAAAAGGTCCAGAAACACTTTGTCAGAAGAAAATTAAGAAGAAAAGAACAATGAAGTATGTTAAAAAACAGCAAACTCAATCACTTCGTGTGGTGGACTTAAATATAGTGGGGTGGCTTGTGATTAAAATGTAATCACTATTCTGTACTTCATTTCAGTTCTAATACTGCTCAGCTATAGCTGGGATATCATTAAAGAATCTAAGATCATTTTAGAATCTCCACTATGTTATAATACATTTCCAACCTGTTAATTTGTTTGAAAATAAATCAGTGGCATATGGTTCCACTTTTCTTTAGAAAACTACTCTTTTATACATAAAGCCCTAACACAGGACAGAAACAGTATAAGTCAAATCTAGGCAACATTCAGTGGATGTGGGAATTTTTATAATAGCAGCTGTGTAGAATAAATAAGAGGTCAAAAATTAACAGTATTAGAGATTCTATTTGAGGGAGAAATTCAATATCTATTATGTATGTGAAGAAACTTTGTTTTTCTGCATTTTCATCTCAAAGTTTTACATGTACACTGTATGTATGCAATTTACAAAGGCATGCAAATTACTCCAGTTTTTACAGTGAATTGCCTGAAAGTAGCATCACTCATACATCTGGTGTACATTAAAGTGCATTGGTCTGAGGGATTCTCCGTGTAAATGTATTGTCTTGGAAAGCTCAGTGTGTTGCTGCTATCAGACTTAAAAGTGATAATCAGGGATTAATGTAGGACATCTTCTGGCATAACTTCAAAGTGGCTTATACTCCCAATTAAACATGGTTCCAAGTGGAAATGCTGTGTTACAAAATGTGATTTAATGGAAAACAAAGTGATAAACAGTTAATCTTTGGGATGTTTGAGAGCACACTGTACAATTTGTAAGTTTGTTTTCCTGAACCCGATATTCTACATACAGATGTTTATCACATGTTTTACTTGTATGTAAAACAGAATAAGCTTTGAGGGGGCCATCAAGGGGATCCTCTGGGCCCCCTCAAAGCTGAAATTGGCCTCCTAATTTCCTTTTTCTTTTAATTTTGTCTTATTACAGTGAAGTTGCTTTAGTATAACATTTTGGTTTAGTGGAGCTGTTGAAGAGGAAGAAAAAACTGCATAAAGAATCGAAAATAATGCAATTTCCGGTGACAACTTTTAAATATGCAGAAATATTTATTTGAATGTTATTTTTGCAAGTTATGGAATAATTGTTTTCTTTTTCTGATACTTGCAGGGAAGAAGATGAATGCTGAGGATCATGACCTCAGTGAATCGCTGCTGGATGTACGATCCAATGGAAGCGCCAAATTTGTTGTAGAAAGACCAGTTTTCTCACAGCAGAAATTTGACGAGGGATTTGAACCTGGAACTCGTCCACAGAGCACACTAAGGCAGAGTTTAAGTAAAGCTAAATCAAAATGCCATTGTTCCGGGAATTGTTGTATGAAGTTTCTTTACAGTATCTTTCCCTTCCTGGATATCCTAAAGGAGTACAATATAAAAAAGGATTTGTCTGGCGACATTGTGTCTGGTCTAACAGTCGGTATCATGCATATTCCTCAAGGTAATTTATGACATAACCTTATCTTTGGGCAGTCTCCTTGTTATTGATTGAATTCATTTCCACTCTCCAGAATACCATTCCTGTCAACCCTTCCAAAATATTGTGTGAGTCCCCCAAATTTTTATGGTATCTCCCAAATTTTCCCACTAGGGATAATTAATTCTACTGATTTGTCTTGATTTTTGTCTCGCCGCCACAAAGTGGAAGCGAGACTTAGGTGTTGCTTTTCCGGCAACGGCGGTGACAGGCATCAACATTAATTTTTTGCATTTAGGTTAGTTTCTCTGAAAGTATAAGTGATAGACCAACCAAACTTGCACCATAGATGCATCTTGGGTAGTACATCTCAACCCATGCATCAAATGCTGGATGCGGCCTACCTTTTATGGTCCATTAACTTAAAGTTTTTGGCGTTTAAGTTAGTTTCTCTGATATGTGTATTGATGGTCAAAGTGGGGCACAGGCGAGACACATCAATCTAAATGGCTTGTTAACATGTTGTAAGAGTAAAAATAGTTGCACAATAGATGAAAAAGGAATGTTGTCATGAATTAGAGAAGTACCATGCGGGAATGATAAATAGTTAGAGAGATCTGAGAATATTGTAGTGTGGAGCATTCCTGGAGAAATGAGAGAAGTTACATGATACATTATTAACTACTGCTTCAATTACACTATGATGAATATTTTGTTTCTGATAATACAGGCATGGCATATGGTATGTTGACGGGTCTACCTCCAGTATACGGACTGTATGCCTCCTTCTTTCCAACACTTGTTTATTTCTTCTTCGGGACATCAAGGCATGTTTCAATGGGTAAGTAATCATCGCTTTATAACAGCAGTACTGTTAAATCCAGAGCAGAAACTGTTGCCGTCTGGCCTTCATAAATTATAGCATATTATTAGCTCACCTGGTCTGAAGGACCAGTGAGCTTATGCCGCAGCGCAGCATCCGTCGATGTCCGTCGTCAACTTTTTAGCTCAAGTCTCAAGTGACCTATTGCGATCATCTTTTGTCCGGCGTCGTCCGTCCGTAAACAATTTTCGACTTCTTACCCAAAACCCCTGAACCAATTTCAATGAAACTTTGCAGAAACCTTCCATGGTCAAAGGTCAACAAAAATAGTTGCCGGTTTGGTCCCTGGCCCCCAGGGGCCTGAGGGGCGGGTCAAAAAGGGTCAAATTGACTAAAATATTAAAAATCTTCTTATCAAGACCCAGATATGGTAGAATCAAATACTCTTCTTAGATGGATGGGTCTTAAGGTGCTTTACCAAAATTGTGAATTTCTTGACCCTGGGGTCTCATGTTTCCCCCTGGGGAGGGGGTAAACTTTACTATAGTTTATATAGGGAAATCACATTTTGGACCAACATTTGTTTAATTGCCATTGGAGGTAATTCAATTTAGGTTAGCATTATCAGTATTGGGTAGCAGTTTGATGGTATGCGCCTATGAGCCCTGACTGACCCCCGGGGATGATGGGAGGGGCCAAAAAGGGTTGAATTGACTTAAATTTCAAAAATCTTCTTCTCAAGACCCAGATATGGTAGAATCAAACACTCTTCATAGATGGAAGGGTCTCAAGGTGCTCTACCAAAATTGGGAATTTTATGACCCTTGGGTCTCACGTGTACCCGTGGGGTAAACTTTACTATAGTTTATATAGGGAAATCACATTTTGGACCAACATTTGTTTAATTTTCATTGGAAGTAATTAAATTTAGGTAAGCATTATCAGTATTTGGTAGCAGTTTGATGGTATGCACATATAAGTCCTGACTGACCCCCCAGGGCTGATGGGTGAGGCCAAAAAGGGTTGAATTGACAAAAATTTCAAAAAAAATCTTCTCAAAGACCCTGATATGGTAGAATCAAAAACTCTTCATAGATGGAAGGGTCTCAAGGTTTATGACCCTAGGGTCTCATGTTAACTCCCTGGGGAAGGAGGGGGGGGGGGGGGGGGGAGCAACATTTATTATGGTTTATAATGGCAAATGATACTTTGAATATTACATGTTTTAAAATAACTTGATTGGAATCATAACCCTGAGTTGGGTGGGGCCCAAAGGAGTCAGTGTGCTAAAATTTCTTCATTTTCCTTGTTTAGAATCAGAGGTGCTAGTTTCAAATACTTTTTAGTCTTAAATCTGTATGCTAGATATTGAATAAGGTGGTTTTATTGTTTTTTGTCACTGAATAATATTTCTGTTCGTGTTAAAAACAAAATCAACTCTCTGTATAAATATATCAGGTGACCGTTAAGGCCCATGGGCCTCTTGTTCTTTAAACCTATCTCCTCCTAAACGCTTAAGAGCATTTCAACCAAATTGCCCTGAAGCATCAGTAGGGAAGGGCAATCATTTCTTAAATAAATGAGGTTGGTTCGACTCCTGAGGCCAGGGGGGCGGGGCCCTGAAGGGGAACTTAGCTAAATTTGCTTTAAAACGCTTTTCCACCTAAACGCCAGAGAGGATTTCAACCTTTAGTCGGAAGCATCAGTAGGAAAGGGCAATCATTTCTTGAATAAATGAGGTTGGTTCAACCCCTGAGGCCAGGGGGGTAGGGCCCTGTAGGTGAACTTAGCTAAAATTTTACCTTAAAATGCATCTCCTCCTAAAAACCAGAGATGATTTTAACCAAATTTGCTCTGAAACTTCATTGGGGGAGGGCAATCATTTCCTAAATAAATGAGGCTAGTTCGACCCCTGGGGCTAGGAAGGCACAGAGAGGATTGTCATGGTCCATTGACTTTGTCAGCATCTCCATCAACATTAAGGTTTTGCGTTTAAGTTAGTTTCTCTGAAACTATAAGTGCTACACCAACCAAACTTTCACCATAGATGCATCTTAGGTAGTACATCTCAACCCATGCATCCAATCCTGGATGCAGCCTACTTTTCATGGTCCATTGACTTTGTCAGTATCTCCATCAACATTAAGTTTTTGCATTTAAGTTAGTTTCTCTGAAACTATAAGTGCTACACCAACCAAACTTGACATGTGCATTGATGGTCAAAGTGGGGCGCAGGCGAGACATCAATCCAAATGGCCTGTTTAATCATGCAATATGATTTTCAGTAGAAATTATATTGTTTCAACCATTGAAGATCATAATAAGAAAGCATATGATACCACCATGTTTTAAGATGCTGTATTTCAGGGATGTTGACAGCACTGCCATGATTTGTGATAATGTATTGCAGGGACATTTGCTGTGGCTAGTCTAATGATAGGGTCAGCCCTGGACAAACACATGCCTGCTGGGGTCAGTGTATGCCAGCCGACCTTGGAGTCAACTGTTGGTTTGATGGTCAATGAAACAGAGAACAGCACGTTTTCTGTGATTGGAAACAGCTCCCTGGAATCTAACGGTACCCATGACTGGATGAAGGGATGTATGACCGAATTCGACCTGGAGATGATACGGCTGCAATATGCCATGGCAATCACCTTTGTGTCCGGAGCCATCCATGTAAGAACTTTGGTTGCCGTATTATTATTAAACACATACTTTATACCAGGATAGGTTTCCTTCAGCTCTGTTTTGCGGGGAGTTTCAGCCCTCTGTACGTAATGAGGGGGAGTTTCAGCCCTCTGTACGTAATGAGGGGGAGTTTCAGCCCTCTGTACGTAATGAGGGGGAGTTTCTGCCCTCTGTAATGAGGGGGAGTTTTTGTTCGCTACAGCAAACATTGGTTAACAACATCATAAACATAGTAATCAAAGGGCAAACTTAACACTGGGCCAATTTGAATTTTATAGGCATAGGGCAAAAGATTGCCTGGGCGAATAGTTCCAGTAATTAGACAAACAAGGTCATATTCAAGTACACCAGGGTACATTGTTAATCAGATTCGTTAGGGCAATCATAAATTAGCCATCATCTTCTTCCTTAGATATATGATAACTGGTCTTTGGATATTCAGTGTTTTACAGAGAAAAAATATGCTAAAATTGTTCATGTTGGAATAGAAATGCTACTAAAACATGAATATTTACAGTTAAGAGACTGAAACTGCTTTCTTATGGATAGTCTAATTATAGTTTTGATGATACTTAAACATCGTTATTTTTAGCTCACTTGGCACTTCGTGGCGTGGCGTCCGGCGTCAATATTTTACTTTAAACGACTTCTTCTTAATAACCGAAAGGCCTAGGGTGTCGATATTTGACCAGAAGCAAACTGGTATAAAGTTTGTTAAAATTAATGACCTTCACCCATTTTCAAGGTCACAGGGGTCAAATATGTTAAAAACTTTAAACATCTTCTTCTCGATAACCTAACTGCCCAGGGAGATGATATTTGGCCA
Source organism: Mizuhopecten yessoensis (assembly GCF_002113885.1). NCBI lineage: Eukaryota > Metazoa > Mollusca > Bivalvia > Pectinida > Pectinidae > Mizuhopecten > Mizuhopecten yessoensis. Next base: position 157,058 of record NW_018403347.1, on the reverse strand, counting down.
GTAGCATGCTGGGGTGAAGTGCTATCAAGTTTGTTCAAATGAATGACGTTCAGTAATATTTAAGGTCACAGGGGTCAAATATGTTAAAAACATTACACAACTTCTTCTGAATAACCAAAATACACAGGGTGATGATATTTGGCCAGTAGCATGCTAGGGTAAAGGGCTATCAAGTTTGTTCAAATGCATGACCTTCACCCATATTCAAGGTCACAGGGGTCAAATATGTTAAAAACTTTTAAACAACTTGTTCTGAATAACCAAAATGCCCAGGGTGATGATATTTGGCCAGTAGCATACTAGGATCAAGGGCTACCAAGGTTTTTTTTAAAGTGAATGACTTTGACTTATATTCAAGGTCACAGGAGTCAAATTTGTTTAAAATCTTTAAACGACCTCTTCTGAATAACCATGGGTCCCAGGATGTTATACTATGCAAATTGCATCCTGAGATGAAAGGCTATAAAATGTGTTTAACATAATGACTTTGTTCAACTTTCAATCACAGGGGTGGAATGTTTAAAAAAAAAAAAATGGGTCTTTTGAATGAATTTTAATCATAAATACTGATATTTTGCCTGTAGCTTTATTTTAGATCACTTTTAGGGTTACAAGTGTGAGATTTATACCAGGTGAGCGATGCAGGCCCATTGGACCTCTTGTTTTAAAAACAAATTAGTTTAGGTTTGTGGGAATTAAGGTAAAAAATGTTGTACATTATGTTTAGACCTACAGAATCACTTGGTGGGTAAAAAGGGTTAATTTATTGTCTGTTGCTGTACACTTCAAGTGAAGGTGTGGTTCCAAGTGACCTGAACATTTGTTACAGTTTGTTAACAAAATGCCACTCACAATGATCATACTATATGAAGCAGTAGAAAGGAAAGCTCTCAATGTCAAAACAGTGACCCCACCTAAATTCCTCCCGTAAAATACACATTTCCAGTTGATATGTCCCATTGATGTCAAACTCTGTTTCTCTGCATGATCATAAATACTAGGGTGCAGAAAAGAAAAACGTGTTTCTAACAAAACACTTTTTATGAAATTATTGTGAAAAAGTATATTGTTGACTATTTATTGGCAGCTGGCTATGGGTTTGGCACACCTGGGATTTGTGACCACCTACCTGTCAGATCCACTTGTTAGTGGTTTCACCACCGGGGCAGCCTGTCATGTGTTTACGAGCCAAATCAAACACATATTTGGGATCACAACAGGACGATACAGTGGCGCTTTTAAACTTGTATATGTAAGTCACAGTCTTTTGTTAAGTTTGAGTTGATAGGTTTTTTGGCTTGTCTTGCAAAGTTCCTATGAGTTCATGCAATTGGGCATTGTCTGTCATCCATCCATCTATGGTCAGCTTTACCATTTAACAACTTCTTTTATAAAGTAATAAGGTCTACAGTCATGATAGCTGTCCTACTGCTTTCTGTAAGCTTACGATATGCTGTTAAAATGAGTCAAATTGACCTTTTTTCAAAGTCAAAACATTGCTTTGTTGTCCTTTAGCTATTTACATGTGTATTGTGTGGAGAATCGAGTTGTCTTCTAGATTATTCATTTGCACAACATTGACTGACTATTAAGATTACCAGTGCAAAATTTTCATGAAAAATCAGGTCATTCTTTTTTATTGTTAATAACCTGGAAAATGTTCAAATATTAAATTTCAAATGTGGTTATTTTACATTTATGTTAATAAGAGAAATGCTGACATATTATCATGCTAATATGTAGTTAATCCACAAATTTACAATATTTTATTGATTTTATTTCAGACCTACATAGATTTCTTCAAGAACATTCCAATGACAAACCCAGTAACCATAGGAACCTCAGTTGTGTGTCTTGTGATTCTGTATTGCGTGAAAGAATTTATCAATAATAACCCAAAAATTAAACCCAAACTGAAGATGCCAGTTCCCATAGAACTGATCATGGTAAGTATAAATAATATAATTGTGTACTTTCCCTAAAACAAAGAAACATTAAACAGTCTGCAGTTTAAAAATGAAATACAATGAGTATAAATATTACTACGGGGCAATAGTGAGTAATGTTTTATAGGAAGTATAAAATGTACCGTAAAAACCCATGTAATTTGCGCACCTGTGTAATTTGCGCACCTGTGTAATTTGCGCATTGATGTAAAATGATATTTAAAACCGAGAAGAAACTACGTAAAATGTGTATTTTGTTGCTTGTTTTCTTTGAAACCTATCCATACACCCAAACCACCTATGTGTGATATTGCCTATTTACCAGGTATCAACCTTTTTGTGACACTCGTGTGATCTGAGATGTCAGACTTATACCTACGTGTGATATTGCCTATTTACCAGGTATCAACCTTTTTGTGACACTCGTGTGATCTGAGATGTCAGACTTATACCTACGTGTGATATTGCCTATTTACCAGGTATCAACCTTTTTGTGACACTCGTGTGATCTGAGATGTCAGACTTATACCTACGTGTGATATTGCCTATTTACCAGGTATCAACCTTTTTGTGACACTCGTGTGATCTGAGATGTCAGACTTATACCTACGTGTGATATTGCCTATTTACCAGGTATCAACCTTTTTGTGACACTCGTGTGATCTGAGATGTCAGACTTATACCTACGTGTGATATTGCCTATTTACCAGGTATCAACCTTTTTGTGACACTCGTGTGATCTGAGATGTCAGACTTATACCTACGTGTGATATTGCCTATTTACCAGGTATCAACCTTTTTGTGACACTCGTGTGATCTGAGATGTCAGACTTATACACATACCTGTGATATTGCCTTTTTCCACAGGTAATTTTCGGGACGGTGATATTATTACTACGTCTGTTCCTTTGTTTCCACAGGTAATTTTAGGGACGGTGATATTGTTACTACGACTGTTCCTTTGTTTCCACAGGTAATTTTAGGGACGGTGATATCGTTGTTAGTAAAACTAAAGGAGGAACACGATGTTGACATTGTAGGCAACATTCCAACAGGGTAAGATATTCTGTAAAACTGTCACACAATATAAACCATAGTTATCAACCTTCACAAGTCAAAAGAACAAGATCTCTGTTTGAGATTTTTTTTGAAATTGTTTTCAAAGCTTTTTCAGTAAATTTCAAATGAAGCTGTTAATTTGATATATCCTGTGTAATTATGAAGAAAGTGGGTAACTATTTATAATGTATGTACTTATAGTGGGATAGAGAAAATAATTCTTCAAAACAGGAGAAATGGGGATAAATTCTTGGAAAAGGATATAGATTAGAGGGAGAAAGTCTTCAAAAGGGAAAGTTTTAAACTTCTCAGGGAGATTGTTTCTGAGGGGAAGGGGGTATTTAAATGTTTCATATACAAAGTAACCTCCCCTTAATTCCGTCTTGGCCAGACCTTTAGCATGGTATTGACGACATAGCTTGGCCAGACCTTTAGCATGGCATTGACCACGTAGCTTGGCCAGACCTTTAGCATGGTATTGACTACGTAGCTTGGCCAGACCTTTAGCATGGTATTGACCACATAGCTTGGCCAGACCTTTAGCATGGTATTGACCACGTGGCTTGGCCAGACCTTTAGCATGGTATTGACCACGTAGCTTGGCCAGACCTTTAGCATGGTATTGACCACGTAGCCTGGCCAGACCGATATGAAGTCCAGGGTTCAAAGCAGAACAATCAGAACACTATTGTTGATTACATATTGTTTACTTCATCTCTATTATTTTTCATGAAAGTCCCACAAGGTATGATTTTTAATTCAGTAACGATTTAACTAAGCTATAGTGATGCTGGCCAAATTGTTGCTTTCCAGTGAATTAAGTTACAGTTTTTGTCTATGGTTTTGGGTTTCTTAGTACAATGTTGTGATGTTGGATATATTGTACAGTATGGACTTCCCTGATATATTGTACAGTATGGACTACCCTGATATATTGTACAGTATGGACTACCCTGATATATTGTTGAAAATCTGGTTTATTATATAGGTTGTTAGATTATAAAGGTTTCTGGTTTATATAGGTTACACTATAGCTGTTTGTATCCAGCCAGTTATAAGTACATGTATAGTGACTTACACCCGCATACTGTTAGTGTCAAGTACCTGAATTGGTTCAAGGGAGGTAACTCTAACACATATAAACAAAATGTAATAAATAGATATGGGTAGAAATGATAAATATATAGTGTTAAACATGTATGAAAATATTAACAGTGTTTATTATTTTTCAATCAGAAGGTATGTTGATATTTCTTTCTTGCAGACTACCATCGCCAAAAACCCCAGACTTGTCGCTGGCACCAGACGTAATTGGTGATACGGTCGCCTTGGCGATTGTCGTGTTTGCCGTCTCGGTGTCCATGGGGAAAATTTTATCAAAAAATTACGAATATGAAATTGATGCAAATCAGGTAATGATAGTAATTATTACATGTATTATACTTAAGCTAAAGTGTATAATAATGCAAATTATCATATTGGCATTTAAACAAAAACAGCTTCTTAAAAAACCCATATAATCCACAATTACTCAATAAGAAATGGAAAGTCAAATGTGTACATAGGTTTTTTCAGTTTGTATATTTTATATAAATCATTAAATAAGAACGAGTTCAGGAACAGTCATTTGAAAAAGCAAAAATATAAAACAACTCTAGTAGTAATTGATTGATAGTCTCAATCGTTAAGTAGGTAATGGAGAATATAGAAATTCTACCGATGGTGTAGAAATGTTACGGATCTCCCCCATGCCTGCATAATGATTGACTCCATATCTCCCTACTATTACCTGGGATTTTGGAAAATTAACAGTGACTTTGTGAATACAACAATAAATGCAGTAGTATTCTAGATATACAACAGCAAACTGCAAAGCTTCTCAAAAACTTTTTCCAACAATTATGTATTTCCATGAGGCGATGCAAGTAAGTAAGTAAGTAACTGATCTGTTCTGGTGGTAGGTATTCTTCTACTTATAATTGGTGTCATATATCACAGAGACCATGCCATCATGACAGCAGTCAACAAGATATTAAACAATTCATCTAGTCTGCTTACTAGTCAGGATTTAGAAAACTTAGTTCCCAAGCTGCAGGTCTCTGGTTGTGCCTGTGATGGATAGAGTTTATTAATTGTGTATTTTGTATATGTGTTCGCAGGTTTATTTAGAGGCTGTATGTAAATCATGTTTCTCGTGATTTCACATTGGTTGATATTTCCCAAAACGGTTTCGGCAAAATCTAAGTGATGGTGTTGTTACAAGGCATAGCGTCTGGATCACCTCTGAACAAATTCTGTTTCTGAGTATAAGAGTATGGGAAGGGAAGTAACTGATATCTGAGACATGTCTTAGAATTAATTAGATTTCACTTTTAAATTATCGGTGTAGCTAATGGATTTTTTTTTGCAATCCACAGGAGCTGTTAGCTTATGCTGCATGTAACATTGTCAGCTCTTTCTTCTCTGCCTACACAAGTTCAGCATCCTTGTCACGAAGTTTGGTACAAGAACATGTTGGAGGAAGAACACAGGTAAGATGAACAAGTATTCCAGATAAAGGGGCAGAACGTGGGTTAGAGAAACAAGTATTCCACAGAGAGGGGCAGAATGTGGGTAAGAGAAACAAAGAGTCCACAGAGAGGGGCAGAGCATGGGTAAGAGAAACAAAGAGTCCACAGAGAGGGGCAGAATATGGATAAGATAAACAAGGATTCCACAGAGAGGGGCAGAGGTAAGAGAAACAAGTATTGCACAGAGAGGGGCAGAATGTGGGTAAGAGAAAAAAGTATTCCACAGAGAGTGGCAGAACATAGGTAAGAGAAACAAGTACTCCACAGAGAGGGGCAGAGCATGGGTAAGAGAAACAAAGAGTCCACAGAGAGGGGCAGAATATGGATAAGATAAACAAGCATTCCACAGAGAGGGGCAGAGGTAAGAGAAACAAGTATTCAACAGAGAGGGGCAGAACATGGGTAAGAGAAACAAGTATTCCACAGAGAGGGGCAGAACGTTGGTTAGAGAAACAAGTATTCCACAGAGAGGGGCAGAACATGGGTAAGAGAAACAAGTATTCCACAGAGAGGGGCAGAACATGGGTTAGAGAAACAAGTATTCCACAGAGAGGGGCAGAATGTGGATAAGATAAACAAGTATTCCACAGAGAGGGGCAGAATGTGGGTAAGAGAAACAAGTATTCCACAGAGAGGGGCAGAA